>NC_137873.1:20937321-20939821 GCF_963924005.1 Protomyctophum bolini | reverse complement strand
AATCCCAAAGCACATTCCTCCAAGAATGCATATTGACCAATCCCCTTTTCATGTGTGTGTGTGTGTGTGTGTGTGTGTGTGTGTGTGTGTGTGTGTGTGTGTGCGTGCGCGCGCGCAAAAAAGGGTTAGGCAGGGCTCTGAGGAGAGAGAGACGTGCTTCTTGTGCAAGTGGTTATTTGTTGTTCTACAATGGACAATAGACAAAGACATTATTTATCCCCAATGCGATCGCTGTCATTGTTTCAATGGAAATTGGCTGCATCTCGTTAACGAGGGATGTCAGAAAGCAGCGCTTGAATGGGACCAGCACCAGCACTAATGCTACTGTATGCCACTCCACTGTAAACTAACAATGATTCAAATCATATTGCTGCAGACAGCGGAAAACCAATAACGGGATATCCTTTTCTGTCGGGCAGAAACCTCCTATCTCCACGTTTTGTGTTCTTTAGATTTTTTGGTAAATTAACACCCTTCTTGATCATACTATCACACGAAAGCGTATAGCAGATCCACAAGCTCGAAATGCGGTATAGAATCCTGTTCATTTTCTGAAATTTGAATCCTGAAAAGTAACAGTTTCGGACATAATAGGTTTCCACCCGACAAGGACGATATGCTACAGTGGGTATAGGTTATTTCTTTTCTTTACGGGTAATGCATGGGGATAGAAACAGCCTCTTAATGGCCGCAAAGTTGAAGAAATGGAATTGGCATCCGTACAACCTGAATAGAAACAAATTGATGTTCAGTGAATGGAGTCACGCAATGCACACATTATAGCACTCTCATGAGGTTCCTCCCTCCTCAGCCAGTATCATGTGTTTGATCCATGTGGTCACACGTGGGCTGAGGCACAGTTAGACACCTCACCAGTATTATGTTTGCCTCTGAACCAAAAGGAGATATTGTTACTGTCGGGCAGAAACCTCTTATCTCTATATTTTCTTTTATAAAGTATATTAAAAGTAGCCTGGAGCGTAAGGCGAAGCGACAGAGACAAAAAGCAGCGTGTAACAGTGTTCAGGGAACAGCAGTCCATCTACAAAGAGACCACAAATACAACCAGGAGGGTTTTTTTTAAACAATATTGATTCACTTGTCATGAAATGGATTATCCTCAGTGTGTACTACATGTGCTCTGAGATCCTAGCACACCAAGTGCTTAAAAAACCCAAGTGAAAATGAAGAGCATTTCCATACCAAACATCTAGATCCAGAGGTTTTAGTTTTAGTTTTTTTACGCATTCTTTACCAGGCTACATGAATACAACATGACATGTGGGGAGGAGACGGAGGAGGCAGATTTTCTTTCTTCTGATTTGTACATTTACAGCTGTGCACTGCCACATATTAATTGTATTATCATAAGTGCTGGCACATTTACACAGCTGTGTATTCTTTGCTATTGTGTTTTAGTTGTATGATTTGTTGAAGTGTACATATACCGTTAGCGGTGATGTTGCACTATTAAACAAACTGAAACTGAACCGAAATTAAATGCGAGTATTGGAATTTGGCGATTCAGTCTAATCTGATCGATTCCTCCGTCCTCACATTGAATCCTTGCTTCCTCGCTCAGAGGCAGGACTAAGGCGCGAGTGGAGGATCAAAGTTAAGAGCATTGGAATTTGGCTATAGGCTCGAATTCTATACTGAATACATGATCCTATAGGGTGTAGGGATGATTGATCTGCAATTGGCTGGTTAGTTGTTGAGCCAACCGAGGATAGACTACATCGATAGCCTGGAGGACAGATTGTTATACAATCGGCTAGTCTGTACCGACCTATGCTGTAACTCCATCACTGTAATTCAAAGACATGTCTGTCTAGAAGTTCAGTTTCCACAGAATAGAGCAAACTTCAGCATGGGCGACTCCAGGTTCAACAGCAATTAATCTGCAATATGAAATGTGAAATTTAACAAGCTGTGAAGGCATTATCGCTGTCCACAGCTGGCATATCAGGCTTCCTATCAAAGCCAAAGCGAAAGCACCTTACAAAACAGGACAACGTTTCTACTAAGTGCATTTTCTAGCCTTGAGCGTTTGGGGCCGCTGTGTCTGGCACCTTGGCATACGGTATGGCAGCATGCGACAGCATTCATTCCCCTGCCCTTCTATCTCTCAAAAGAAAACTTGTTCCTTTCTACTGTACAACGGCTCACACAAAGGTGATGTAGATAAAAGACTATGAATGTGCTTAAACGGGCACACACACATGCGCACGGCCCTAGAAGTTCAATTTGTGCTGCTGAAAAGCCTTCTGAGACATAAGACGTGCTGAGGACAAGCGGTGAAGGACCACTGGACCACACTTGAAATGATTGACTGTCCATGAGGACCATCTTTGAATGGCTTCCCACGCCGAAGTAGACTCGTGAGCAAAGGAACATGCAATGATCTGAGTAATGTGTGAGTCAAGTCTCAATACTGTATATCAGTGGTTCTTAAAGTTGGGGTCTGGGGACCCAGGCGGTCCCCAGCAAAACCAGTTGA
>NC_137873.1:20909821-20934821 GCF_963924005.1 Protomyctophum bolini | reverse complement strand
GGGGATATAGACACACCACCCTTCATCTTCCCTCTTCTACACACCACCATTCTGTCTGAAATGTGACAGCTTTGCCAATTGGCTGAGCAATGACGCTGTTGATTGCATGTACAGATCAATCCTTACTCGCTGTAAAATAAGCTCTTTATACGTTAGCCAACGATGTCCTTGGAGTGTGCGTGGCCTGTATGAGGCCATCCAGAGTGACTTAGTGCTGGTATACTCTCTCTCATTAACAGAGACTTTCCTTCTGATTCAAACTGATGTGTAAACGTGTAGCAGGTGTTTTGCAGGAGGATGTTATGGTGTCTACATCTCTCTACTGCTGGAAGTGAAGCTGTGGAGTGGCCGGGATCTTTCTCTGGTGTTGATAGGGAATCTAAATGTAGAACATAGCGCCCCAGTGGCTCCGAGACCCCCACAACCTCGCTCCATCTCTCCATCCATCCAGAGAGACCCCCACAACCTCGCTCCATCTCTCCATCCATCCAGAGAGACCCCCACAACCTCGCTCCATCTCTCCATCCATCCAGAGAGACTGCCACAACCTCGCTCCATCTCTCCATCCATCCAGAGAGACCCCCACAACCTCGCTCCATCTCTCCATCCATCCAGAGAGACCCCCACAACCTCGCTCCATCTCTCCATCCATCCAGAGAGACCCCCACAACCTCGCTCCATCTCTCCATCCATCCAGAGAGACCCCCACAACCTCGCTCCATCTCTCCATCCATCCAGAGAGACTGCCACAACCTCGCTCCATCTCTCCATCCAGCTGCTGTACTAAAATGGGACAAGGTGACAACATTAAACGACTCTTCGGGACCATTTACCTTTGCCAGATCCTTGCCATACAGAAAGAAGGTGCATGAAAAGTATAATAAATAAACTAAATTCTGGGGTTGAAAAGAAAACAGAAACAAATCATGAAAGCAAATCTATGTGACTCATTTCGGCAGAAGATATACTCCCTGCTAAAACTGCAATTATGTAACCCACAGCCATCAGCACTGCCACAGTGAAGGTTGTCTGGATCAAACCATTCCACTTCTCAGCAGTAAACGGTGGCACTGCATGAAGGCTGTGGATCAACAACACTATTACTCTGACAGCATTTTGGTACAAGTGGACACAAAGCCTAGAGAGGCTCTTGGGATCTCTCCAACACATTTATAGGTGTCAGACGTTCACTTCCAAATCGAACCTTTTACGCCCATTCCAACTGAACCTATCTCTACCTCACTCTTTCTTCCAAAAGGGAGGGAGAGAGAGAGAGACTTCACACAGTACAATGCCCGCCACCCATCTGTGTGTGTGTGCTGTTTTCTTTCACCATAGCTCACCCTGTATGTGGTATCATGACAGGGAGGGGCTCGTCACTAATCTCCCTATTCTGTATGCTGGGAAGACACACACGCACGCACGCACGTCTCTGGGAACATTTCCCCTGGTTCACGGGCAACCTGTTTAGGGAATCCAGCTCTTGGGGTCTCCGGCAGGCCATTCCAAGGAAAAAGGGGGCACAACACCGCAGGGGCACCAGTAACACACATATTAGCCTTCAGCTAACCTAGCAACAGTGGTGGAAAAAGTACTCACATTTTTTACTTAAGTATCAATACCGCAATACTGTATATAAATACTCTGTTGCAAGTAAAAGTCGGGAATTCAAGATGTACAAAAGTATTGGCATCAAAATATACTTAAGGTACCAAATGTAAATCTCTGTATGTCATGTAATAACCAGTAAGACACCTGACGGTGAGAAGCGACGTCGCCCTAACGGGGTGAGTTTGCGTGCACGCACCCCCCTCGTGGCATGGGAGGTCAGATCAACATGTAATTAATTCTGTACTGGCCATATAAGGAGCAGTGTACAGGGTTTGATGAGGTCAGATCAACATATGGAATGTCAGAACAGAACAGGTCAGCTCCATACAGTATGGAGATCTAAGGGTGGTAGTGGGGACATTCTCTTGAGTGTACAGGGTTTGATGAGGGCCCAGGTAGAGCCAGGCCTGTTGAGAACTCTAGTTTTTGCAGGCTGCCGGACGCGGCTGCACTAATAATTTTGGGGCAGGCCTGTCTAGAGTTTGGAATTTGAATGGACAGGTATCAGTCAAAAGGGAGACATCAAAGAGGAAGGATGGATGGGGAAGGATCAACATATAGAACAGGTTCTGACATATATCCATATATGGAGATCTAAGGTTTGAGGTCAGATGTAGAGTTGCTGGCCAATATTGATGACATCAGGGATCTCCATATATGGGCTTAATTGCGACAGCAGGTCGCATTTACTATGACATCAGGGTATCCACAACTCCATCCCTGATGATGTCACAATATCACGAGACCTGGGCACCATATATGGTGCCCGACCAACACACTGACGGGAAATGCTCAATTCATTATTTAAATGCAATAATCAAAATCTACAAAGTAACTACTAACTAAAGATTTCAAATAATTGTAGTGGAGGAAAAATACATTATTAGCCTAAAGAAAAGTAGAAAGAAAAGGATTGAAAATTGGAAATTCTCAAGTAAAGCAAAGATAACTATTGTTACTATTGAATTGTACTTATAGCCTACTGTAAGTACAGCACTTGAGTAAATTTACTTAGTTACTTTACACCACTGCCTAGCAACCGGGCATAGCAGCATGGCAACGCAGGAGCAGGGACCGGCCCAGTGGAATCTGGCCAGTATGTTTCTTGGCCTGCACGGCTGGGGTATAGAGCTCCGTGGCAGGATTAAGATTTACTCCCCATGCGCACGCCACACACACACACACACACACACACACACACACACACACACACACACACACACACACACACACAGAGGGCCCTGGGAGGACAGTGACCTCCACCAGTTGAAGTGACAAGGCCTCAAGATGGAAGGGATTCCTGAAGAGAATGCAGCCTCTGTGGGAGAGAGGACATATAAGGGGCCCTGTACACGCACGCACGCACGCTCCAGATGCCTTATTGTATGACAGGTGTCAAACTGTCCTTGTGTACAGACAAGCATGAAGGACGCACAGCTGAGCTGCCACTCGCTGTCTCTTTCAAGCATGCACGCACGCACGCACGCGTGTACGCACGAACATGGGTCTCTTCTCCCCAATCCATCATCAAAAAGTCAGCTCTGAGTGTACAGCAGGGTGCGGTCAGACTCAGATACACTTGCTCAGGTGTTAGTGGTGTGCGTGTGTGTGTCCTCCCTCCCTCCCTCCCCCACCCACACATACACACACGGACACAAACCTGCAAATTATATTTATGCCACCAAAATTTGATTGAATCCATTCTTATTTCATTCTATTATGCCAGCAAAATGTGTAATACCCTATCACCAGCAAGGTTAGCCCAGGTTGGATGCTATTTTACTGCCACTTTTGCCAGGCTCTGAACCTGCACTGTCTGGCACTATAACCACAGACTTTCACAGGTTGGGGAACGACCCAGCTGGAACAGCCTGTGGAAAAAGGCTGAAGCACTCGTGTCCCACAGTTACTGCCATCTGGCCTAAGGGATCTACAGTAACATCATCTAAAGAAGTACACCATACACTGCATACTTTAGCCTGTAATGTGTACCAAAGCTTTAGGCATTTAGCAGACACTCTTATCCAGAGTGACTTACAATAAGCAAGGTAAACACATATATACAAATGCAGAGAGACAGTGTAGTGCCTCCTTAAAGGTCTAAACAATATACTAATAATAGTAATCTGTACATTGAAACGAATTAACCAAGCATCTGTCTAAATACAGTCACATTTCATCTAAACATTTCACCTACACAATTTGTCAACAACTAAACAAAAACAAAAAGTCTATGCTATACCATAGCCTTACATCTAACAATCTTAGTGTTTTTCTGTACTCTTTTCTTGTGCCTCTCCTCTTGCACACCGACTGGAACAGACACAAAGGGCTCAGTGTTGCTTAGTGTTGCATCATGAATGTTATCAGTCTCAAACACCAGACAGTTCTGCACAGCTTTAGTCACAGCAGTAATCCAGCTTTTAACCTCCACCCTTTGTTATGTTCGTGGGCTCGTAGGTAAGCACCTGCAGATTTGCCACTGTAAATGTCCAAGATATCCTAGTTTTGAAATGAAATCGCCATGATTGCTCTTCATGTCCGTAAAAACAGTTGTCTTATACAAATGCATTCATCCAGGGAGTGAAAATGTAAGGATGTGCATAGAATATTGTGCCTGTGGATTGTGGACGTGATTGTTAGGCAAGTGAAATTTGTTGGTTGACAAGTAGCCCTGCCTGAAAGCTAATACCTCCTACAAAGTTTATTACATACATACAGAATCATATATAGCTCTTGGATCCTCATGTTCTAATGACGTCACTGACTAGACATCACAATCTAACTGCCTGCAGCACGCTTGACCTTGCTGCTGTCTCCACTCCAGGAGCTGACTATAAAGTATGTTACAGTTCAGGCAGTACACAATACATATCAAGTACATTGTACAAGTACACAGCATAGTTGTATACTACAACACGTGGCACAAAACATTTTACGACGGTGGTCCGCGGCCGAATACATATAACTTCGTCCTTGACATGAAAAAGTTTGTGAGCCACTGCAGTGTCCAGCACTTTGCTCACAATCAGTTGAAGCGATGAGGGAAAGGAGCCTCCTCCTAGGCCTTAGGCCTGCTCATTTTGTTCCACACTCAGCCTTAATTGCCACATCTATTATGGATAAGGAGGAAGGGTTTTGTCGCTCATCACGCCGGTCAATAGCATGGGCCTTTAATGAAGTGGCTTTTCTCACATGCTCAGACCAGTGCATGTGCGCACGCACACACACACACACACACACACACACACACACACATACACTCTCTCTCGGTCTCTTGCGTGTGGGGGCAGGCATGCGCGCATGCAATCAATGCAAGAATTGGCTCATTGCTACCAACCCCCATTACCTGAGCACTCGCGTAATACTAATGCACTTCTACGGTCTGGAGTAGAAATGTTGACAGGACACAATCACGGAGAAATGCAAGCTCACGTCTCTTTGGCTAGTTTGGTTGGATCGGGGAGGGTTTGCCCCAAGGTATAGATCATGAAACCATGGTCTTAATCCAAGTAAGACTTTCACTCCAGCACGTGTTTCTCACAATGGCTGCTGTGTGTATCATCATCCTGCACCTCCTACATCACATCAGCGACGGCTACACGAAGCTTTAGAGAGCATAAGCACAGCCATGCAAGCCCCTCTGCCCGCTTGTGTAAGAGAAGAAATAGGAAGAGATGGAGATTGGCTCAGTGGGGAAAAATCTTGCGTCCACCCATGATCTTCCTCTCCGTCTGTGCTCTCACAGTCTGTGCTTTCCCCCGCATACCAGGCTGACCTGAGACAGAGGATCCGACTCATCCCGGTTTATCTTCCGACTGTATTCTTCAATATCACTGGAATGTCTTGCCTTTGTTTGCTCAGTGCTGCATTACGCCATGTTACTGTGGTTAGGGCTAAGCCTCCGGGGCTCACAGGAGTGAAGACGGCCATCCGTCTCCGCACCATCTACGTGACTGTGCACGCGCGTGCGTGTGTGTGTGTGTGTGTGTGTGTGTGTGTGCGTGTGTGTGTGTGTGTGCGCCTGCCTGTCCAAATAACCCAGGGCCATCTCCTGCCCCTCCGCCCTCCACCGAGCCCCCAGGTCTCCCTGTCGATAATGCTAATCTAATTAGGTGTGTGTGGACACACCAACAAAAGATTTCCTGATCGGTTCGCTGAATACCAAAGGGGCCTGGCAGCAAGGACACGTTGCTGTTTAGTAAGGCCAGTGTGTGTGTGTGTGTGTGTGTGTGTGTGTGTGTGTGTGTGTGTATGTACATCATTTATTTGGTGCACAATACGAGCCAATACTGAGATACATTAAAAAATTGAAGCTACAATCCTGTACTTTTTATGTCTCTCCTGGTGGAGGGAGGTAATTGCAACAATGTTTGACTGAATAATCTCTCAAGGCGGATTCAGCTCAGCAGCTGTTTTCCAATTTATTTTACCGAATGGATTCCCAGATTTGACTCAATGAGTACAATAATGGTGTTTTACTGATTAATCTATAACCAGTAAGACGCCTGGGGGCGAGAAGTGACCTCGCCCTAAAGGTCGCACGCACGCATCCGCCTGGGTGACAGCAGACTGCTGGGCGAGCGCTGGTGCTTTGGAATGGGGGGTCAGATCAACATACACCTGGAACTGGGGTTTAAGCTAACAGTTAGCCGCAATAAATGAGTTAAGCCCTAACCACACCAAAGGGTCACCTTGGGTCCAAACGGTTGCAAGGAGTTAACGCTAAAACAGTCTTGACCCTTTGGTGTGGTTTGTGCCATTGAACTTCATGCATTGAATCACTAGGGTCAACGTGGTGTCAATGTGGGTCAACGTGCAACAAGACGTATCACACTGCAGGGACAACGCTGAAAACGTCTTGACTAGGGATGGAGCCCGAAAATCGGGTCCATTACAAACCCGGTCCGGCATTTATCGAGACCCGAGTATCAATAATCGTTTGGCTTGTCGAGCCTCTTATCGGGTATAGCCGCAGCGGCTGACGTCATGGGCTGCTCGCTGTAAAGGGGCGACGGGTGGTTGCGTGGTTCGTCATCGTTTGCCGCGGTGGAAGTATGGTGGAACGGGTGAAAAGTTTGCTAACATTGTAAAAAAAGACAAGAGGGGAGCTAAATGCAATAATGTAGCCTACCACAGTCGTTGCATGCACGAAAGGGAGCATTTCGACAATGCATCTGTCCATAATGCATTGTATTAAACCCAAATGCTTTTCGCATGTCTGCACCGAGTCGAAACAACACGGGAGCCTCAGCTGCTGCAGCGGAACAAAAATCCTGCTCTTCATCCCAACGCATGTTGTGCTTAAGACGTTGCCATAAGTTATTAATCCAATTCATAATAATACGTTTGGGAAACTCAAATCTCCCTGCCATAGAGTTATAATACTGTATCTCCAGCGGATCGATTGAATAGTCTCACATTATACGTGACGTATTCAATGTGCAACTTCTCAGTCTATCGTTGCCGAAAAGGCAGAGCTACAAGCTCACAACGCGGTGCAACCAGACGCGTTGTGAGCTTGTAGATTGGCTACTTTTGGTGCGCGACACCGCCGTACGATGATGTATACATTTCTCTTTTAAAGTGACGGTACACAATGAACAGTTCCCTCTGTCTGTTAGAAAGGTACTGTATAAGGCCTATACTGTAGTAAAATGTAGTGCCAAGGGATGTCTTGGTTGGTTGAAATAAAGAGAAAATTATTAAAATATAATAAGATAAAAAATATGCATATTTTGTTTCTGTGGTGGGTGTGTGTGTGTGTGTGTGTGTGTGTGTGTGTGTGTGTGTGTGTGTGTGTGTGTGTGTGTGTGACTGTGTATACACCTTATAACTATTTATTGGCATACAAACTCTCACAACTGGCCAATAAAAATAAGGTTCTGTTCTTTCCACAAAATAATAGCAAATGCTGGAGAGTGGGCTCGATAAGGACCCGGCTCGATAAGCCTGCTCGATAAGGTGATCGTTATCAATAAAAATGAACGAGCTCCATCCCTAGTCTTGACCCTTGGGTGTGGTTAGGGCTTTAGTGTGCAGACTTGCCCATGCTCCGCTTCCCTTTCCGTGATGCGATGGCGGAGCAGCACACACATCACATTCACAGAGAAAAAACAACACCAACAACACACTCATCGCTGTCTGCTCTACTTCACCTCTCTCTCTCTCTTATTCAGGGAGAAAAATCCCACCTGTGTGAAGTGAGTGGTGAAACTCCGTGTGGGGGTCCCAATGGCGAGCCACCCCATGTCCGAAATGGTCAAGAAATGACAGAGTTACCGTGTGGGGGTCCCCAGAGGGACCCTCTACTGTACTGTACTGTCACTGAACTGTACTGTCACACCTGAAATCATCATGTAAACAGTTAATGTGTGTGTGTATTAGGCTGCACAACAGTGACAATTGGTGATGAAAACCAACGCTATTTTCGTGCTCGTAACAGCCAGAGACAGACAGATCTCCGTATAGGAGTGGTTGCACCACTCAAAAACAACAACACGGTCAGTGGCCAAACGCACAGTCTGCCTTTGTTCAAAACACACAATATTCACGGAGACACAACAACACTGACCACGTGGCATTAGATGCTCACACTAATCAATGGACCACAATGGAAATAAGACCTGGGGCGTTATCACTTTAGCATAACTTTTGACTGTACTACTTGTATTGTCTTGTTAATAAAGTATTCAATCAATACAAGTCCAGGTGTGCCTAGTGATTTTTCTGACAACCTCACATTATTATTGCAATAGATACAACTATACAAAAAGTGATGAATTATTAAATTGAATTACATTTTCTATTATAAGTTGTTTGAATGCCCTTATTTTGCCGCACAGAGGCAAATTCTATACCCTAAATAATACATATATTTTAAACATTTACACTGAGAGTAGCACATTTTATGTAGAGAGAGTAGGGAGCTGGTTATATTGCACATATTCTACTTTAGAGATGAAATAACATTTTAAAATAAGTAAATGTATTGTGAGCTTGAACAGCTATTTTTGAATGATTCGGGGGCCATAATCTATTACTTTGCACATAGGATGAGTGTGCACAAAGTACTGATATAATACATAAAAACATATATAACCTTTTAATAATAATGTGTGGCGAACAAGAATGGATAAATCTGTGGTGTGGGTGAGGGCTGATTTAAGCCCTCACAACTGGCCTGAATTAAACTAATTGGACTAGGAGCTGGGTGGGAGTATACACCTGTTGAGGATAAATGAGCATGTCTGGATCTTTGTCACGACAGCACTATTCCATCTGCTCTATGCCATCTTGTTGTTTGTGCCTGACACTCATTCAGCAAAGCTACGGAGGTACTGTAGCACACAAACTACTGCAATCACCAATATCCGTCTAAAGTCAAGTGACAGTACTGTACGTGTGTCATGTCAAAATAAGAATATCGTATGCCCGGGTGGCGCATTATGGTAAAGTGCCTGCCCACCGCGGCGGAGGTTGTGCATGCTTCAAATCCACCACAGTGCATCCGGCTTTGTCGAGCGTCTATACGAAGCGCAATTGGCCCGTGTTTGGGGGAGGGTGATATTTGTCACTGCTGACTGAGCCTCCCGGTGGGGGCTCCTCACTGGCAGGTGAGACAACAGCAGTGACAACACACACACGTGTTTTTTGGGGGACAAAAAAAGAGGTAAATGCACACAAAAATAGATGGATTATGGATGGATTATGAACTCTGTCTTTCATACTGTAGTGTAGACAGTGCTCTCTCCACTGGAGCAGCACATTGCTGGTATCAACGTTTTTATGAGGAATACTGTATATTGGCCCATTCATTCCTGATGACTTGCTCCAGCAGAGAATAAGTGCATGTGCATCAGAGGAGAAATTTCAATTTGATGTAATTATACTGGGCAATAAAGTAGCAAATTCTCACCTGATCTTGAGCAGTATGCACCCATTTAAAACGCAGAAACATTTTATTATACTCTGACCACACAGACAGTTAAGAACATCATAATTGTTCCTGTATGATCTCTCCTGGCTACTCTATGACGCAAATACATTCTCACTATTAGCTGCATAGGCCATTTGCAGAGTACAACTTCTCACGTCGTTTCTCTTTTCTTACTTTGTAATAATCTTTGTGCGGATTTTTGCCCTGCATCATTTTTATGAATTCACACCGTTCTGGCGTCATGGTGTTTCTTTTAATATATTGTCAGAATCCGTTTAGCTTTTGATCATTTCAGTGCCAAAAGTGTATTTTGCATGGCTGTTTCAAAATACAACTCAATGTTCCTCATTGACAGTAGTAACATGGTTTAAAAAAATTAATGGTTGACAATATTTAGACTTAGACATCACGACCATGTAGCACCTCAACCCAAGATTCTACCAACACCGCTTCAAGCTAGATAGCGGTTGCTTTTCAATGCTATGTTATATACAGCCAGAAATGTAACCTCTGTATTTTCATATAGTTAGATCACTTTCACTAACTGCGTGGATCCCACCCATCTCCTGCGGTGTTGAACCTGTTGAGAGGCCAGAGGTGCTTCCCCGAGGTGTGCTCTGGAGTGGCTCAGCCATAAAGCGATACTGCTTGGAGAGGAAACGATGATGCTGCCTAATGAAAACCATTCTCCTCCTCTGATGACCCCCCCCTCCCCCTCCCCCGGCACCAAGGGAGCCCTCAGAGCTAATATGCTCTCAAACTACCATAAAAAACCACAGGGCTGAATATGCCAAGCTAGTCAGAAAACGGAGCCCGCTGAGAGGCCGAGGTGGGACGATGGTGGTGTGAAATGGGTCTGGTTGGATGGATGGAGGGGGGGGGGGGGAGATGGCTGATCAAGAAATGCTGATGTGACTGATCGCGTGTAATAGAGTGATTATCATTAGAGAAAATAGCTGTCAGCTGCGCTAGTTAGAGTGCTGATGAAGCGGCGCGAGCTGATAGGATCCTAAATAATTAGCCCTCTGTGTGCTCTGTGTCGAGGACGTTTCTTTCTCATCGCGTCGAGAATCTGACCTCGGAGATCCTCGGTATGAATCTCAATGTTGTGTCCGAGCAGCTTATTGGAAACGCCAAGCAGTGTTTGCTCGCCTGCCACACAAAAGGTCAGTGGAACTACCAAAAGGATGACTTTGCACAACTCACAAAGTGACTCCCTCCTCTCTTGTACTTTTGTCTGCCTCAACAGTCCTCACCCCAGCTCAGAGTCCATCCTCCCCCCCACCCCCCCGGCCCAGCCAAAGCCTGCTCTGATCCCCCGGTCCATTCTGGTTCCCTCCCTGCCCTGCCCCTTGGAGTTCCTCGCCAAACCCCCTTGAGCCCCAGATGAAACGCCAGGGGAAATGGCGGCCCCGACAGTTAATATCCGCACATGGGACAGAGCCGCCACATCTGCTGACCAGCCGGCCCTATGTAACGTGCACACAAGTTGCACTTGCGGGCCGTGACTCAGCCCAGCATACCCGGGATCGGGGAGGGGATATAACCCTCGTCTCTCACGGCAGATTGAATCATAGGGCTCCGTTGCTCTGATCCTCTTCCCGGATCTTCGGGGCCACCGCATACACCACCTCGACATCCGCTCCACTCACATGACTGTCCTTCTTTTGTAACCCCCCCTCCCCCCTGTCAAGATCTCCGTTCCCACTCTGCAGCCCCATCCGTCTCCACCATGAAATCCTCTCTCCTCTCTAAAACGACCCTTTGGCGCCACACCCTCAAAAGGTCGATACTTAGGCGCATGCAATCCCTCACAACGCCCATCTTCTGTGTCTTGTTCGCTCTCCTCGTGGTTCTGTTGACATCCCCTCCACCTCTAGATCCCATGGATCCGACCCGCTCCACTTCAGAGGAATCTACACATGCCACACCCTTTTCATCTCTGCACCGCTTCACCTCTCCTATCCCTCGGCATCTCCAGCTTTTTCTGTGCTAGCGTCCAGGGCGTATAGCAGGATAGACAGCGAGTCGTAGCCGGGGCTGCGGTGGGTTTGGGGGCCGAACCAGGATGATCCCGCTAACGCTGTTGAGGGAGGTCAGCCATGTCCTGCACAAGCATGCAGGCCACGTGCGAAACAGGAACACGCTTCTCCCGGCTAGTTGAAACAGCTGCCGTGTGCCTTTGTGGCCTTTAGAGGCTTTGGAAGGTAAAGCCATGAGTTATACTTGTTTGAACATCGTGTCGCAGTTCGAAAACAGCAGATCTATAAGCTCACACTGTGCCATGTTGCGATTCGTTGTGAGATTGTATATCAGCTATTTTCGATGCTCGACACCGGAACAAAGCGACTCATAAATCCGGCATAGGCGTCTGAGTAGAAGTGTGGGAACGTTGCTGGGCTTGGTATGTCCATGGCATGTCGCTGGATTTAATATCCGGGCTGGGGGGTGACGTCACTCTGTCCGCAACAATACGCTCTCCCCCTGGTTCTTCTACAGACAGAGGGTTTAAATGTATCATGTTTTAGAACAGCTTTGATCTGAGTCATGTGGACCTACGGCACACAGCTATGAAAATAACAATGTTTCTCAGTGCTGATCCGGTCATCGTGATTACAATTATCTGTGCGCGCATGAGCCCGCAGGCGAGAGAGAGAGAGAGAGATATAGAGGGAGAGCAGTAGAGTAGTCAGACATTGATGAATGTGGAACTCGGAGTGGGTTAGCTCTGATGCCCTTCAAGTCCCTCAATACAAAACTTGCTGACTGTACCATTTTAATACCATACTGACCCACCAGCCTTCTGTGTGTGTGTGTGTGTGTGTGTGTGTGTGTGTGTGTGTGTGTGTGTGTTGTGTGCGTGCATGCTCTCCTGTGTGCGTCTAAAGGTGGTGGTATGCGCTCCATCTTATGAGGAAGTAAGTATGTTTTATATTAAGCACACAGGGCACATATTCTCTCTTACATCGCGCGCGCACACACACACACACACACACACACACACACACACACACACACACACACACACACACACACACACACACACACACACACACACACACACACACACACACACACACACACACACACACACACACACACACACACACACACAAAGCAGATGCATCATCCAGCAACATCCAGACAGTACTAAAGATATGAACAACCTTGAGCAAAAGCCCTCACACTTACACACAGCTTGCTTTGTGGAGGTGCTTGTTCCTGCGTCACACCCTGACCTGAGGTCAGCTTGTTTCCGCAGTGTGGGCGTGATGATATATCTGATAGAATGTGTCCTCGTCTCCAAGCAGCAGGAGCATTACCACCAGCCATCACCCACATATCCCTCTCTCGGTCTCTGTCTTTCCCCCTCTCTATCGCACACCAACGCACACACGCACAGCTTGATTTGACGCTTGAAGATTGGTTTCTCATTACTCGTTCTCATTTGTATGATCCATCCATCCATGAGTCATCCATCCATCCATCCAACCATCCATCCATCCATCCAGCCTGCAGTGCTTGGATGATGATGTTCTATCATATCATGACAGA
Organism: Protomyctophum bolini; assembly: GCF_963924005.1. Classification (NCBI taxonomy): domain Eukaryota; kingdom Metazoa; phylum Chordata; class Actinopteri; order Myctophiformes; family Myctophidae; genus Protomyctophum; species Protomyctophum bolini. The sequence goes on along the minus strand of NC_137873.1, from coordinate 20,921,716 downwards.
GCACAACAGTCGTTATCCGGGGCTTCGTGCATCTGTCAATTTCTCCATGAGACCTGCAAGCGGTCCTGACAGATGGTGTTTGCTACCAGAGAATTGCACTTTCACGTCTGCACACATTTTTCCCCATTTGTTTTCCCCCCGTACATGCCCTGCAGCCCAATCGCAGGAAGTGTTTATCCATGCATTTCCTCCTCCGTCGAGATGGATCGCCCCCCTCAACCCCCCCACCCCCTCCCCGCAACCCCCACCCCCCTGTTTTTCTGACTTCTGACGCCTTCGCCCAGGAGTATTGCCTCGAATGCAACACAAACAACAATATACCAGCGTCTACGTAAAAAGGCACAGGGGGTGAGGTAAGGCAATAAAAGTCTTTTATCTCCCACATTCCACTCTTAACTCCCTCAAGTATTCCTGAGCAGGAGCCTCTAGAATTCATAAGAAACAAAAATGTCCGGCTTCTCCCGGCTTTTTAATAACAGAACAATAATGTCTCCTCTCCTGGACGGGACTTTAATGGCTTTGAAGGTCTGACGCAGCAAGAACCGGAGATGGACTGCTGCTGAGTAGAGCCACCGATGCAGACAGACTCAATACAGGGCTGCAGGTCACATGAACTTGCTGGTTCTCCTTTTAAAGATGCCCAGTCATGCCAAGCCTTCACTCCCTTTGCTGATGGGAGAGATTGTGGATACCATTGTGGATCCTTTTGTGGTGTGGCGCGCTAATTAGAAAGCTACAAATGAATATCGCCTTTGGAGAGAGTGGCCATAAGTGTTCCACAGCCATTAGAGCAAATAAGAGATAGGCACGGCGCACAATGGGCTGCTCAGCTGCAGGGGGAGAGAGATAGAGAGAGACAGCGAGAGACAGAGAGTTTTTGTCTGTCCTCCCTTACATGGCATGGAAGATGACAGAGAGAGTGAGCGTGTTCCCTACAGATTAGTGCAGTTCATTAGCTTGGTAATGAAGTCTCTCTCTTTTCAGGAGGGATGGCCAGTGGAAGGTCAAGCCCCCTCTTAACATGGACCTCGACAGCATGACCGCAGATCCATGTAGATAGTGAGCGCTATATACAGTAAGCCCTTTGTATTATCATCTCACCCACACGGTTTATAACAATAACTGCAACATTGCTATAACTGGTGAGCCCAACAGCTCCACTGAATAAATGCAATTCGGCAAATTATAAATCATTGTTGTTTTGGAGATGATGTTGGTGGTGGTGGGCGGATGGACGAACGGACTGCACCAGGCCACCTATGCCATCTGCAATAGTGTTGTCGCACCGCATAAACAGCTGACCTCCCTTTCACCGTTGGCAAGGAGTCTCTGATATGCTAAGACAGTCTGAGATTTCCAAGATAAAAAGATTAACTGTGCCTGCTTTTTGCTGATCATACCTCTCATATAGACTTTATGGATGCCAAACTATTTGTTTTCGAACTGTCTCAAACTTGGAACTCATGGGGGAAAAACAATGACGGATAACCATGCAGAAAGATGAAGGAGCCATGTTGGGCACCGCGGGACATGGATCCATATATTTGAGCACAGCAGTAATGGCTCTTGTCCGGTAAATCCAGACAGTGGTTTTGATTGATTATCCCCTACTGTTTGGACGAGGGTGCCGCTGTCAGGGTTTTGAGGAAGAGGCCAGTGTGTGGGATTCACAGCGGAGTGAAAGGGGGGTTGGATGGGTAACTGTGAATGTAATAGTTATTGATTCTTGTATTAGCTTGCACAGCGGTGTGGATAGTCTTTCTGCTGCTGCCCCGGCGCTGCAGCCACTTTCACCGTGCAGACACCTCGTCAAGTCAGACCGGCGGGGAGCCATGTCTCAAACGCCACTTTGAAACTCATGTTGCAAGTTTGCTTAAGCCCAATTTCACTAACGCAACGAATTGGAATGAGAAATGGAGCAGGATGTTTGCGAATGTGTGCACTGCACAGCCTGATGTATGTGTGGCCCACGCGTGTCTGACTGAATAAACGGGGAGGTTTGTGATAATAGGTGCAATTGCAGAGGAAGTTTGCTGAGCCAGCATCTGACGGCTCTGCAGTCGTGTAGCAGTGGGGAAGCAGAGGGTCTGGGGCTCTCCCCCAGAGACACTCGCATCATTGGACCTGTCTCCCATTGGACTTGTCTCTCATCATTTGACCTGTCTATTGGACCTGTCTCCCTCATTAGAGCCGTTTCCCATCATTTGACCTGTCTTCACTGAACATGTGTACCTCATTGGGCATAATATCTCCTTCATTGTTTGCCTGGCCGTCTTGATGTGTCGGCTCATTTAACTCTTATTTATTTTAAAACACAACTAAAAACCTTTCCGTTTGCCGCTGCCTTTGATCGAGTTACTTTTCTTTCTCTTCTGCACTGTAATTGTATGCGTAATTTTTTTTTCCACTTATTTTGTTGTATGCATCCTTTGCTTGATGTTCTGTGTAAAGCTCATAAAATGGCCTTGTTGTTGAAATGCTGCTATACAAAAAAACCTGCCTTCATTGTAGAATTGTCATCGTCAACCTCCCGTGTTCTCTTTCACGCTAACTTACTCCTGTATGTTACACCACGGTCTGTTTGTGCATGTGAAAAATACATATGCAGGCAAAAATACATTTGGTGCACGACACGTGCGCATGTCTCCTCTCAGCCGTCCAGGAATTGGATGCGTATGCATTTTTTTTGTGTGAGACTGCATTTGGTGGAAAAAGCAACGTGATAATTAGATATTATTAAGGTGAGGCCTGGTGAGGTTGTGGAAGAGATCAAACGATTATCATCAAGGCCAGTGCAAGCCCCGACATCTCCTTCACACACATGCTGTGAATGCAACTGAATGTATGTGTGCGTGGGTGCCGTACGTGTGCGTGCATGCATGTGCGCGCGCAGGTGTGTGTGTGTGTGTGTGTGTGTGTGTGTGTGTGTGTGTGTGTGTGTGTGTGTGTGTGTGCGCGTTTTCTCAGGTTCAGAACAGCCTCCTGCACTTCTGCACAACCCTATAGACAGTGAGGAAGGTGTGTCAGAGTTGTTTTGAAGTGTACTCTGTTTAGAATGGAGAAGAAAAAATAACAATGGAGTGTCCTTGCAGTGTTTGGCTATTCATGGCTGACTCAGGAAGCGGGGAGAAAAATAAGGAAGAGAGAGAGAGAGAGAGAGAGAGAGAGAGAGAGAGAGAGAGAGAGAGAGAGAGAGAGAAGAGAGAGAGGATGAGACTAACACTTTTGCGTCTTTTCAGGCAGTGGCTCGGGTGGCTTGAACAGGAATGTTCCCTCATCGATCCACGGCTACTCAGGGCTTTGTGTCAAAGTGTCCTTGAGCAAGACAGACACTGAACTACTCCCGATGAGCACATCTGTGCCTTGCATGCTTACCTTCACCGGTGCATGCATGAATGTATGAAAGTAAAAGCACATTCTAAAGCACTTTTAGATTTTTTTTTAGAATAAAGGCGCTATAGAAATGAAGACCATTTAGACAAACTTGGTCTTGGATTGCAAGTGCGAGTGTGACCATGTGTACTGTGTGTGTAATGGTGTGCTTCTGTGTGATTCACGACGCAGAATCAAAATGAGATCACTAATTAAAGGAGGCCAGACACAAATGGAAGCAGAATAGACAGGCTGGAGAGGTGAATGGAGGAATGGTGCAATCAATTGCATTATTTCTCCAAGGATTTGTCCGTGTGGGATTCCAGTGCTATTAAAAGGGGTGAAAGTGAAACAACATTCTGCAGAGTGAAGGGCTGTGGATAATAAAAGTCTTATTACTACCGCAACCAATATTGTCTGAGGCATCGTCACTCAAGGTCGTGTGTGTGTGTGTGTGTGTGTGTGTGTGTGTGTGTGTGTGTGTGCGTGCTGCACACGGTACTCACAGGTGGAGTCTTTGCCATCTCCCGAGGCCTGACAGCCATCTTCATCATCGCAGTCTGTGGCACTGCCCTCTTCTACCTCTCCGCTGCCCAGCTCCTCCCAGATCTCACTCTGGCTCAGGCCCGGAAAACTGTCCTGGGTCTCCTGGATGTACAAAAGGGAGTTAGACAGGAGTTAGAAGGCATGATCTCTGCATTAGCCCATTAAGGACGGGAACGCAGCTGTGTTGCTGTAGCTTTTAACCACTTTTAACCATTATTTTATACTTTGTCGTCGTCGTCTGGGGGGTCCCTGGGACAAAATATTTTGAGAGGGGGGTTGGCAGCCAAACACTTATAATGTTTGGGATCCTTGACATGAAAAAGTTTGAGCACCACTGACATAGAAACATAGGTTTAGTGGGATGGGAGCACTGACATACTGTAGAAACATAGGTTTAGTGGGATGGGAGCACTGACATAGAAACATAGGTTTAGTGGGATGGGAGCACTGACATAGAAACATAGGTTTAGTGGGATGGGAGCACTGACATAGAAACATAGGTTTAGTGGGATGGGAGCACTGACATAGAAACATAGGTTTAGTGGGATGGGAGCACTGACATAGAAACATAGGTTTAGTGGGATGGGAGCACGGACATACTGTAGAAACATAGGTTTAGTGGGATGGGAGCACGGACATACTGTAGAAACATAGGTTTAGTGGGATGGGAGCACTGACATACTGTAGAAACATAGGTTTAGTGGGATGGGAGCACGGACATACTGTAGAAACATAGGTTTAGTGGGATGGGAGCACTGACATACTGTAGAAACATAGGTTTAGTGGGATGGGAGCACTGACATAGAAACATAGGTTTAGTGGGATGGGAGCACTGACATACTGTAGAAACATAGGTTTAGTGGGATGGGAGCACTGACATACTGTAGAAACATAGGTTTAGTGGGATGGGAGCACTGACATACTGTAGAAACATAGGTTTAGTGGGATGGGAGCACTGACATAGAAACATAGGTTTAGTGGGATGGGAGCACTGACATACTGTAGAAACATAGGTTTAGTGGGATGGGAGCACTGACATACTGTAGAAACATAGGTTTAGTGGGATGGGAGCACTGACATAGAAACATAGGTTTAGTGGGATGGGAGCACGGACATACTGTAGAAACATAGGTTTAGTGGGATGGGAGCACTGACATAGAAACATAGGTTTAGTGGGATGGGAGCACGGACATACTGTAGAAACATAGGTTTAGTGGGATGGGAGCACTGACATAGAAACATAGGTTTAGTGGGATGGGAGCACGGACACTGTAGAAACATAGGTTTAGTGGGATGGGAGCACTGACATAGAAACATAGGTTTAGTGGGATGGGAGCACTGACATAGAAACATAGGTTTAGTGGGATGGGAGCACTGACATAGAAACATAGGTTTAGTGGGATGGGAGCACTGACATAGAAACATAGGTTTAGTGGGATGGGAGCACTGACATAGAAACATAGGTTTTTCAGAATACTTCTAGGATCTTGAAGACATTTTGTAGAATCGGCCTTAGGTCTTTAATGACTTAAACTCCTCATAACCCTGTTATTTATATAAAAATAGCAGTGCCCCGGGCATGATTCCTTGTCCAACCGGGTAGCACAGCTATAACACGCCCAGCTTATGAATGGAGAATCTAAGCCTCTGCTCAAATGTCTGCCTTCGTGCAGTTGGATTTAGTCTATAGCTGCAGTCCATTTCTGAAATACATTATCATCTGGAATGGATTTGATCCATTTAGCAAAAAAGGCGTTTGACACGGTTGATCGCAGCTGACCTGATGTCAAGGGGCTCCGTTCATACCTGTCAAATAGGAAACAGATTAACGTTGATCATGCTAATTCTGAGCACCTGGTGTATCTTGCCACAAGGTAAATGTAGCACCCTGGGCTTGTTGCTCTTATTATGTAAACATGGCTAACAGAGTATAATATAATATAATAATATATATAACACTGTATATATTCACTGTACAGGCAGTTCTGTAACAGTCTGGGTAAAAATTGTGACTGATGTACTATTATTATTATTATTATTATTATTAGTTCCATCCTGTCATTATTCATTGAATAGATTTGGAATCCTAGGCCATGTCACTAATCATTCAAACGGGATAGATAGGCAGAATCACAGCCTGGTCTTACATCAAGGGATTAGAATTCAATGCTTGTCCAAACCATGAAATAAAATCAATATTTCAAGTCAAAATATAATGCAATGTCTGGCTGCAGGTGATGTCTACAGAAAGAATTCTGAATTTTCAATTAATCAATGTCAGTATTTGACAAATACAATCCATGTGGACACAAGACAGTCCATCTGGACTGAAAACATCAGTTTCCGAACATTAAACCTAGCCTTGCAGTAGCCAGACAAGAGCGCCGCAGTCCCTCCCCCTTTCAGAAAAACGAGTGGCCCAGGAAATGAAAACACAATGCATTCTCCCATCGGCACTTCTAATATAATTTATTTAAAGACGGTTACGCCGCGGACAAAGCCAACTCGGATTGTGACAAATCATGACAATGAACACAATGTTTTGGGCCGATCAAATCATTAGAAAGAAGAAAAGAAAGTCAGGAGACAACACTATTTGTTTTGTTTTTCGTCTTATAAATTATTTGATCGGCCCAAAACATTGTGTTCATTGTCATGATTTGTCACGATCCGGGCCACTCGTTTTTCTGAAAGGGGGAGGGACTGCGGCGCTCTATAGCTAACTTCTCGTGCACAACCATTGAAAAATGGTTAAGGACTGCAGATGCCCAACCACGAACATCCTTAGACTAAGGACCAACCAGGGACTTGCGTTACAGGCCAGCCAATCAGAGACTTATACCTGACATTTTCTCTGCCAAAACCCAGACATCCCGACTTCAAATCCAGACACTTCGTCACTGTAATTTAACCCTAACCCAAACCCAAACCCACACGCTGACCTCAACCAAACCATCGGTGTATAATAATCTTAATCAAAAGAACTGTGGTTAACCGTAATCAAAATAACTGTGTGTAACCTTAGTCTAATGTTACCCAAAAGAACCATGCCTAACCTTAATCCATTCTGACCTGAGATCAGATTCTAAAAATGTCTTCTACATCCTGACAGTTTTCTGAAAAAGCTATGTTTTTATGTCAGTCGTTCTTCGATTTAAAAAAATAGCAGAACTACAAGCACTATGAGCTTGTGGAATGCCCGCAACAATCCAGATTAAACAAGTCTCAAGGTGCACGGCTAAATAATGTCATGAAACAGAGAAAACAGCGAGCACAAAATAAATATCCCTTTCACATTTATCTCTCTGTGGAGAGGTAAAAAACGTGTGAAAAGAGCATTTATTGTGTGCTGGCTGCCTGTTTTCTCAGTTTCTTCCTGGAGAGCATGTTGAAACAGAATCCCACTGTGAAATTGTTTGAAATTACCAAACGTGCGATGATGCCACTGGCAGGCAAGTGAAAAGCCCACAGCCCTCTTCTGAGACACAGAGACACATAATGGGGCCATCTCATAATGAGCGTTAGTGAGGACCAATTATATGACTATAGGTTGAAAAGGAGCAAAGTGGTCTAATCATATCCAAGACCCATGCCAAAACTTAACAAAAATATCCAGATCAGGTCATAATTCAGTCGACTTGTATCCACTTCTATCACTATCCTGTCATGACCTTTACATAACAGCCATGTTGCCATGTACCATATCCTTGTAGGAACATAAAGAGATTCCGCCAACGTGCTCCCCCAGGCAATCTACCGTTTGCCTGGTTCTTCTCTCCCAGCAGGGAGCCATCTAATTGGACCACCTGCTGGTTTGTTCCGTCACATCTTGTCTGAAGGTGGAGCTCCGATGGCACGACAGCACGCCATCCTCTGGAGTAAGTACAGAAGTCAGGAGGTGGATGGCTTTCTGGCCGGGAACCTCTTATCTCCGTATCCTCCATTTTTGAGCCACTTTTTGATTATAATTATTTTTTGTAAATTAAAGACCTACTTCATCATACTACAGCGTCACACAAACGCAGCAAAAGCAGCAGATCCACAAGCTCGAAACTCGTTTTCAGCTTGCAGCTCTGATACTTTTGCTATACATTTGAATTTGAATCCTGATAAGTATAACTGTTTTGGATGAGGTTTCCACCCAACAGAGATGATAGACATGCTCTCTGTTCTACCTAGATCTAATGGAATATATATTGATCTGCACAGAGAGGCAACTGACCTAGAAATGCATCTAAATAACGGGCACGGGAACGCATATGCACATTCACGCTCCAACACACACGGTGACAGACAATCATCGTCTCTGTCGGGCAGAAACCATGTATCTCCAAATGTAAACTTTATGTTTTTTCGTCCCTACTTCGTTACACAAGAGTGCCAAGCAATGTGTGAGCATTGTGAGCTTGTAGATCGGCTATTTTCACAATTTCTGAAAATGTCCCTTCCGTATTCTTGAAAAATAATGGTTTTGGAGATACAAGGTTTCCGTCCTACCATCGACAACACACAGACGCGCCTTTCATCTGCATCTCATTTGCGCACCACTGCACGTTCTTCAAGTAGATGGACAGGATCACCCGTGGGACACAGGTGACCTTGCCTTTACCTGGATTGAACAGCTTGTCAGCCAAGCAACTGACAAGACCTGTGGAGAGGTGGGCGGGATGATCAGGGCTACACGATATGGAGGCTGAGAGATAACTCAGAGGGGGGCCCCTCAACAGCAGTGGTTCCCAAACTTTTCAGGTCGAGACTCAAAGAGAGATTGGACGTTTGCTCTGGATCCAAACTACTGGAAATAGCAGATCTACAAGCACACGTGTCTACTTCTTCATTATTATAATTTGTTTTACCCACAAATGGGTCCCGACCCACTGTTTGTGCAAGCGGAATGTTTGCAGGCCTTTAGACCCCACACAAATAGAGAAAACACAAACAGATTAAGCCTCTGACTGATGACTACACCACATGCATATACAGTAGACAGCAGCGCACCACTAAAATAAATAAAGAGAGACGGGGCGCGCGGATGCGCCAGCAGACAAGACAAGCTCTTGAATTTACACGCACGTTGACGTTATTCTGTCATTTCCCTAAAGATAAAGCCGCCCGACACAAGACCTGGCAGTTCGCTCAACAACCTATTTCATTCTGTGGGATAAATACTGTATTACCTTTTCCTTTTTTTTATCCTGCAGAAGTGCTATACCAGCGTCAAAGTAATTAAAGGAACCAGTTGTGCAGTTATTGGTATTCCTCTTGACTCTTGCTGGTGATTAACACTCATGTGTGCACAGCGTTGCCGAGCAGGAGAGAAAGAAATGGAAACGTATCCATCGCTCTAGAGATCACTTTAGACACTGTAGCCGTGTAGCTCGTTTGTACACAAAGCAGCTACACCCTCGCTCGACTGCATGGGCCCCAAGCTATGGCAACACGACAATGGCACAACATATGTAGCCTATACTTCGGACAGTAAAACACGGCAGAGCTGTCCCCCATGAAACCCTAGTTGGACCTTCCCAGAGGAATGAGGGAAAACATCTCGCGTTATATATTCACCGCAAAAGCGAAAGCCCATAACAATAGCCGGACTTCTCCGGTTTCGCTAGTGCCCTGTTAGGTATGTAAAGGCGGCTTAGATGGAGAAGCGTGTGAACGATATTAGACAGCGGTGGCAATAATGCATTTTTATGGTTATGGTTTGGGCTTACGTTACAGCCTGTACAGAGAACAGACAATTACCGTGCTCCTTCTGTTCTATTTTGAGGGACATGCAAAGGGGGGCTTTGATATTTTGTGCCAACGACACCCAAAATAAAAATAGGACCCGTGTGCACAATACAAAACTTGGAGAACATAGATTTAATTAAAACCAGTAAGTTGACGTTTCTGGTTAAAGGGTAAAGTTAAGAACACAAAACTCAGACTGGCGGTCGTTCAGTTATTCGAACGCACCCTAGAAAGACGAACGTTCCTGAAAAGACATGCTGCAGATTGGCCAGTAGCTGAGTGGCAGCGTGCCTTCTCAATTATGGCGGCCACGATACAGGTCGCTCCAATGCAGTGGCGCATGGTTTCTATATCTATGGGGCAGAGGCCGTGACCATGACACTGTGTGTTCATCAGGTGCATTGGCAGCTGTAGGGCCAATTTCTCATTACAACGCAACGCAACCAAACAACATCTTTCTTTACTCCCTTGACATTGAGATGGTGTTATTCTGGCCAGCATGATGTTTGTGCACTGCATATGCACACACTGTACTGAAAGGTCCCTGAAACCTCTCTGCGGTTGTAAACACACAGACTCTGAACCTCTGAGTCGAGTCACAGACACTGGAATTATAGTTGTAAAGATAGCGAATAGCATACAAAAAAATAAAAATAAAATCCATATATTAATAATTCAGAATGTTGCAAAAGAAAAAAGACCTTTGAAGATTGAGTATCTGTTCACTGTATCAGTGCAGATATTTCCGCAGAAGCCTGTACAGTACGTAAGTAAGTAATAAGTAAGCAGGTGGGTGGAGATTGCCAGAGACACTGCCTGCAGAGAGAGAGAGAGAGAGGAGAGAGGAGAGAGAAATAGAAGAGAAGAGAAGAGAAGAGAAGAGAAGAGAAGAGAAGTGAAGAGAAGAGAAGAGAAGAGTAGAGAGACAGAGGGAGAGGGAGAGAGACAGAAAGAGAGAGAGAGAGAGAGAGAGCGAGAGAGAGAGAGAGAGAGAGAGAGAAGAGAGAGACAGAGGGAGAGAGAGAGAGGGAGAGGGAGAGAGAGAAGAGAGAGAGAAGAGAGACAGAGACAGAGGGAGGGAGAGAGAGAGAGAGAGAGAGAGAGGGAGGGAGACAAAAGGAATTCAGACAGAGAGAGAGTGAAGGAAAGCGAGAGTGAATCTCCCCTCAGTTCTGGATAGCAGCCCCGTGATAAACCTATTAACCTTTCCTCATGCAAAGTAACCAAATGAAAACCATAATAATTCAATAACCATATTCATTAGTCTGAGCACTGAACACTGAACACGGCCATGGGACCATGTAAACGTCTGGGTATTGAGATAATGTTTACCGTTTGTGAGTGTGAGTGTGTGTGAGACTGTGAGTGTGTGTGTGGGTGGGTGCATGCTTGCGTGCGTGGACGTGCATCTGTGCGTGTGTGTGGCTGCGTGGGCGACGTTTAAACACAGCACTCGGCTCGCCTTGCCAGAAACGATCTGAAAAGTATGTAAATTAGGGTAGGGAATCAATTAAGACACAACTGGTCCTGGAAACAATGCACTGCCACATCACGGTGGCATCGAAGGCTGGCTGGCCGCCACCCAAAGACACTTTGTTTAGTTTGTTTGTTTAGCTTGTATATTGTGGTATTTTGTCCGTTCCAATCACTGTGACATGAGGATGAGGTCACTTCAAAAACGAACGCATGGGAAACTTTACCGTGACATTGTGATGTTCCATTAATAACCAGAGAGGCAATATTCACTCACTCACATTTTTTCGTTTTTCTCATAAATGAATGCTATTGACCTTATACACACCGCTGCAGTCTTGCCAGCAAGGTGCTAACAAGGTGCAATTTCCCATTGACAGCCCATTCATCCGAATAGGAAAGTCCTATCTGATTGTATTAAACAACGTCAAACTCACCAACATTGCAGCCGTACGAAAAGCTATAATTATCCTCTTTCTATATGTGAAGTCGGTCGACATGGTTGACGAGAACCGCCCCAAAAAGGCCTCTGCCTGCCCGGGCTCTGGACAGGGCCCCTGCCCAATGTCCTGACAAAGAACTCCATATATGGGCATACAAGGGTGGGGCATTCATTTACAACTTGCATCATTCCAAGTAGGCCATGAGTGCCCAACGGGCACCACTGTAGAGGCTCCAACGGGCACCGCTCTAGTACAAATAAATATTTAAAAAATGAAAATATCAGGAAGATTAAAAACATATATATACAAGACTTGCACTAGTCCA
>NC_137873.1:20839821-20904821 GCF_963924005.1 Protomyctophum bolini | reverse complement strand
TGCCTGTGTCTGTATGCATGCATGCGTGCAGAACAAAAACTATTTGATTGAAATTATGTTCAATAAAACACATTAAAAATACATTATTGAGCATGACGCTCACCTGAGAAGCACCCAACTGCGTGAAGCTGAGAACGGGATTTCCCCCGTGGGATGAAATAGGCCTAGGTCTAATTATTATAATTAAATAAAATGATTTTTTTTTAACGTTTAAGTCAACACTCTCTCTTTGGTGTGCTGATATTTACTAAACTAACCTATGTAAGCGTATAATCCTGGCTGCAAACAGTCTTTGGTAACAAGTATTAATTCTACTTTGGTTTCAAATGCACTCCCTCTGTGTTTAAAAGGTCAATTTCACCATCCATCAGTTTGAAGGGGATTTCACTGCACAGTAATGGCTCATCATTTGACAACATTAAACCTGGTGTCATCATTTCGGGCAGGTTTTCAGCTAAATCTTGCAAAACTTCTTTTCAAATTATCGTCCAACATTTTCAATAAATTGTGAATTTGTGGCATGACAAACTGAAGTATACACTGTAGGTCTTAAGTGGTTAAAACGTATATAAGGGCTTTGGATGTATAGTGGTTAACTAAGTAGTCAGCTGGGGGGTGGGGGTGGGGAACTGTGATGGACATTGTGAATCTGTTTGTTTAACTGTATGTAATGTGTTTTATTTTCGTTTTTCGTTTTATTTTTCGTTTTGTCATTATTTATTTATTTTTGTTTTGTATTTATTATTGTCAAATCATTTCGTGATAAGATTTTGTTTGTATTTGTGCTGCCAGGGGGATGTGGGGGGGAAAAATATATGTCAATTGTTGAAAATACTTATGTGTACTGTAAAGAAAAAGAATAAAAATATGTAAAAAAAATAAAAATAAACATATATAAGGACCCACATCCCCTAACACTTCTCAGTCTGTTTTCCACAACGATAAGGAAAGCGGCAGCAATCATCGTTGACCGTAATTATTGGCACGGCGGCCGTGACGTAAGAGTCAATATGGTCAATGGGTGACGTAAGAGTCAATATGGTCAATATGGTCAATGGGTCCTTGTGAAAAAAAAGAAGAGAGCGCATTTCTGCGTTTTGGTTCCCAGCGCTTGCGACGTTAACAAGGAGCCCATGAGCATAAAGACAGACTTCTGTTTCACTGCCACAGGAGGAGTTATTATAAGGTTATTATGAAGACCAGAAGACCCCAGCGCCATCTCCATCAAGTGGAAAGAATCTGTCCCCTCCCTGTGACTGAACATGGCTGCCAGCTCAGCCCAAACCTCCCTCTCACTCTCTCCTTATCCCCGGCCTCCACTAACTCTTTTTAAAGCGTAAAGCCCTTCCTGACATGGGTGCGGGCGTGTCTCAGCTGTAATGAGCCGTGCACGGTGGAGGGGCTTAGCAAAGTCCTCACTTAACCTGCTGCGAGACCCTGATGGGAGGAGAGTCACGGGTGGAAAGATATACCAAATGCTGTGATTAGGCTCCTCTCTCTCTCTCTCTCTGTTTATTGGCTTGGCCCTTTTCAGGGAAACTTTTACAGCTGCGAGCGTAAACAAACATATTTACACTGGAGAGCAGAGCAAAAAACAAAAACAAAGTAATGGAGCACACCTACTGTATGGTATCTGATAGTTCTCTAACTATTGATTGAATTCACAGCATGTGATCGTATGAGCATGCATGCATGTGTACTGTGTGCTTGCGTGCGTGTGCGCATGCGTGTGTGCATGCGCGTGTGTGCATTTGTGACCTTGGCATGCCAGGAGCCCCAAGGGGCAGCAGAGCAATAGTCAATCTCATCAATCATGCATACATCAGGCATCTGCACTGTAGTGTACACACTGCACACTGTAGTGTACACACTGCAATTTCAAAATAAAAATCCTCAGTGTCGGTTTCACGCCGTCTCCGGGTCTGTCTGGGATATGGGTCTAGACTGTTGGGTCAATTTGTTTTGTTTTTACACGAGTTGCTACATTTTAATTTTGCAGTTACAGAGCGACGTTTTCGAGCTCTTCTTCAGACTAAACGGATGATACATACTGTAGATGCCATCTATTAATTAAGTACACACATTGAACCCGCTGTGTGGAGATCTACGTGATTGACAACCATTTACAACAATGCATAACCATCAACATCACACGTGTGAGCATAGAGAGTGTCTCAGAGTAACTGACCAAACATCAAAGTAACTGACCAAACAAACATTAAAGTAACTGGCCAATAAAGTAACTGACCAAACATCAAAGTAACTGACCAACCAAACACCAAAATAACTGACCAACCAAACATCAAAGTAACTGACCAACCAAACATCAAAGTAACTGACCAAACACCAAAGTAACTGACCAACAAAACATCAAATCCACTGCATCAAAGCAACAGACAAAGCATCTGTGTCACTTAAAGTGACACACAAGTTATTTTATGCAATTTTTGGGGGGGAAATGTCTGAAATTGTATGAATATTTTTCAACATGGAAACGATTATGCAAAATAATTGCGATTAATAGGCGATTATGTAATAATTGTGACAAGCCTAGCCGCATGGCCATCATGACTTCACCAACACGAAGAAGACGTCCCTGAGCACAGATTAAAAACAATTACATAGAAGAACACCCCATTAAGGTTAAAGTCGAGGTCTACACATTCATGTGTTGTCATCCAACATCCTCTTCAGCATCTCTAATGATACTCTCCACAAGTGTGTGTGTATGTGCATGCGCGCACATCCATGTGTGTGTGTGTGTGTGTGTGTGTGTGTGTGTGTGTGTGTGTGTGTGTGTCTGCATATCCCCACTGATGAAACGCATACGGCTAAATTGACATGTTTGAAAAACGATCTGCTCTTAATGTTCGCGTGGAAACAGATAGACCATTGTAAGAGAATCCCCACCCAAAAACAGCTGGGGCCGGTGGCCGGGAATCCAAAAAGAGAACCTTTGAAACATTTACTGTCTACATTAGCAGTATTTACAGGCATAGAGAGAGAGAGAGAGAGAGAGAGAGAGAGAGAGAGAGAGAGGATACTGGGAGAAGATACACAGAGGACTATAACTCTGCCTAGTCATTTAATGGACCATTTTATTGGAGGTCAAGAGATCAGTGGGCTTGCCTCCTTGTGTGTGTGTGTGTGTGTGTGTGTGTGTGTGTGTGTGTGTGTGTGTGTGTGTGTTCGTGTTCGTGTGTGCGTGCGTGCATGCGTGCACACACACACACACACACACACACGCACACGCACACGCACACGCACACGCACACGCACAGAGACAAAAGTCCCACAAAAGTCTCCACAAGAACACTAAATCCAGATACAATTGACCTCATGGGGACACTGTTCTGATCCCCACGAGGAAGTGGATCATTTGTAAGGTTAAAAACTTTTTCAGAGTTGGGTTACACTTATCAAAATATGCAGGTCAGGCCGTCAGGGTCAGGGTTAGGGTGAGTGGTTCATGATAGGATATTCATACTCCAGTTTGAGGTGATAAGGTGACCACCGAAACGGTGCTTAGTAAAAACAGAGAGACGTGTTTGGATGAGCGGTGATGTGGGTA
The DNA here is from genome assembly GCF_963924005.1 of Protomyctophum bolini. Classification (NCBI taxonomy): domain Eukaryota; kingdom Metazoa; phylum Chordata; class Actinopteri; order Myctophiformes; family Myctophidae; genus Protomyctophum; species Protomyctophum bolini. Next base: position 20,901,250 of record NC_137873.1, on the reverse strand, counting down.
ATGTTGTGGTTTTCGGTGGTCACCTTATCACCTAAAATTGGAGCAAGACTAGGCCTTTAGCATGAGTGGTTCATGTTAGGGTTAGTGTATGAGATATGGATTCTGAGGTTGAGGGTAACAGATATGGATTCTGAGGTTAGGTCTTGTTGAATGGGAAGAGAAACCGAGTTTGGCTCGTGATGTTAGGGTTAGGTTGTGGCTGTGGTTGGATTAAGATTTAACCACTTTAAGCCCTGTATGCTTTGCAGCACGGAGAGTAGTGAAAATAGCAGATCTACAAGTCTGCAATGCGTCACATCTGCAATTTGTTTCACTCAAGTTCCATTCATTACTTAGACTTTATTCGTGTGTGTGGGTGCGTGTGCATGTGTGTGTGCGTGTGCATGTGTGTGTGTGTGTGTGTGTGTGTGTGTGTGTGTGTGTGTGCGCGCGCACGCGTGCCCATGATCACATTTACTTAGATTCCTATCAGCTACTTCTACATCTCCTGGGGTTCTATCTAAACACATTATGGTCTCATAACTCTCATTACATATCCTCCCTGTTGGGTGGAAACCTCATATCTCCGAAACTGACATTCAAAAGCATCAAAACTAGCAGATCGACCATCTCGAAGCGCGCCACTTCAATCAGCTATACTTTGGATGCTTTTGTGTGACACTGTAGTATGATCAAGTAGGATGTTCATTTACAAATCTGGAGACATGAGGTTTCTGGCCGACAGCGACGGTTTTGTCATCACTGCTTTTAGGCCGGCCGCGTCTCGCCGGAGCCTGTCAGATTAAAAACAGCTCCAATGTCTGTGGGTCTGACCCCGTGCTCCGCTGCACCCATATCTGGCGTGAAACACAAAGGGCCGGCTCAGACCCTGCCATTTGTGATCTGGAATCATCACACACACACACACACACACACACACACACACACAAATGTCAGCCACGGGACGGGCTGCAAGCGGTTGCCATGACGCCGTGGAATTGACGAGGCAATTGGGGATGCTGGGGTTTGTGTGTGTGTGTGTGTGTGTGTGTGTGTGTGTGTGTGTGTGAGAGAGAGAGAGAGAGTGAAACAGCAGCCAGAGTCTGGAGCTGTCAGCAACAAGACAGCGCAGCGCGGTCCGGGCCAATATGGTTATGATTTGAGAACAGCGATAAGAGGAGGTAAGTGCTGAGGGAACATGAGCGAGGGGAAGAGAAGAGACAGAGGACCAGTGAAACTGCATGATGTCAAGGAAAGAGGCATTTTTATTGACCGAGACGGAGAAACAGGAGGATTAAGCAAACCAGAATAAGGAAAAGAAAGAAACAAATAAATGAATACAAGCCGTCTGCACACAGTTACTAAAAGCGAGTCCATCCCCGGGGATATATGCACACTCAAAGGATTTGCAGACTCTGGGTTATGCGCCGTGTACATGCATTAAATTTGTATTGCTGAACGTCCCCCAAACAGCGTAGTAGTAGCAACTGCAGAAGAGAGAGAAACTGGAGCAGCTCGGACAGTTAAAGCCCTTTATTCAGGTGCTAGTATAAGAAATGACTGATTTCGATCATTCGGAGTCATATATTGTGTAAAAAAGCTAATATTTTGGGAAAGTGAAATATATTATATATTGTGCATATGCTAATGGTAAAATGCCAGTGTGCAAATCAGATCAATATTGCTCCAGACACTGAGGAGAACTGGGCAGAATAGACAGGTTTTGAGGACAGAATTCCTGAGGACTGAGGTTTGCCTATATATGTAGGATAAGATCAAAAGCGCCAAGAAGTGACCTGTTGTGAGCTTGTCGATTGGCAATTTTGAGCGTGGGACACCATAGCATGGCTAAGAATAAAATCGGGGCGAGTATAATGCACGGGCAGAGAGCTTGCTTGGCTGAACGGGTAAAGAGGATCGGCGACGATGGGGATGAGGAGCGATGAATGCAGCGGGAATAAAGGCAGAGGAAAATAGAGGGGGCACAGAGGGAGCAAAGCGGAGAGATGGCCATCGCGTTATCAGCCGGTATGATTTTCAGGCGACAACAAAAGGCCAGGCGGACAGGGAAGGGAACCGAATCCAGGTCCGTTTGTCTCCTCAAATGGCCTCTGGGGACTTCTGGGGAAATGGCCTCCTTTCTTCCTCGACCCTTTTCAGCCCTAATCCTCATCTACATGACAAATAGTGTGACTTTGAAGCCGCTTGTGTCATCCCTGCCACTCTGTCACTCACTACTGACCTTTTGCACTCATCTCTCTCTCTCTCTATCTCTCTCTCTCTCTCTCTCTCCCCCCCATATCTCTCTCCCTCTCCCTCTCCAATCTCTCTCTCTCTCCCTCTCTCCAACTCTCTCTCTCCATCTATCTCTCCCCCTTTGGCCCTCTATCTTTTCCATTTATCTTTGATGTCTGTGCGCCTCCCCTCAACATGAGCCGGTGGATGGGAGCGGAGGGCCTAGCATGGAGAGTCATTTCTCAGATGCCTTGTTAGCCTACACAGTGTGTTGTTTGTGTAACCTGCTGGGGTCTTCAATACCCCCCACCCGCTGTCTCCATCCTTCACTGTTGTTTGCTCACTGTATACGTCAATAAATAAATTGTTGCTGCCGGGCAGAAACCTCTCAGTTTTTTTTTCTCCCTGTAAATTAACGTCCTACTTGATCATACGACAGCGCCACACAAAAGCGTCAAAAGTACCAAGCTCGAAACACTGCACAAAGCTTCCGAGCTTTTAGATATCGTCACTTTCTTAAACTAAGAGCTATTGTTTTTAGGAAAATTATGTTTTGGCCTAAGTCAGCTGCTCATGACACTCGTCACCTATAGTCCTAATTGAATCATGCTGATCAGTAATGGCCTATCTCAAGAGTGTGACTTATGTCAGGAGGTGGTTTTCAAGTAGGACCCAAATGCGAGGAAGTCAGAATCTTGAAGTGGAAGTTTAATTAAACAAAGGTTTGCAGGAGAGCAACACTATCAAACGAACAGACTTTGAAACTCAGTAATAATCCAACAGAGAACACAACCAAACACAGGGTTTAACCCATTCTGGGCGGGAACCCCTATTGGTATCTTACCCCCTCAGGCCGGGCACCCATATTTGGGTTCTGTACAGTATGTACAGTATTCAAAAATGTAAAAATGTTGATGCTGCTATATAAATATTTTTCAGAAACCTTAGGTCAGGATTTAGAGGCGTTTTTAGAATCGGCCTTAGGCCTGCACAAGATTAACAGGACACAGGTGAACTCAAATCAAATCAACACAAGGATTGGCTGGGGAAAACAGGACACAGGTGAACCAAAGAACCAAAAATCAGGGAAGGTGAGACAAGGCAGGGAACTACTACAAAGGAGGACAGGAAACACAAAAGCATCACTTTTCAGGATTCAGGAACACCAAACACAACACACGGAAGGCAGATCCTGACAACTTAGGCCAACATAGGCAAAAAAAAAGCCAAACTAAAAGGACTCAAGTAAGTAAATTGGCCTAAGTGAGGTTTAATCCTATTCAATTCTATGTTTTCGTCTTATGTTACATACTGTAACTGATATCATATAGTTTTTTTGTTGTTGATCAGTTTGTTTTTTTCCCTGAAAAACTTAGGCCATAATTTAAGAAGGACATAATGAGGTTTCCACGCGACCGAGACAAAATATAGTTGCTCCAACTCAGAAAAGGACAACCCTTTAATGTAATATGCACTCCAATATGCACTGCAGTGCTGTTTGACTAATCCACAAATTTAATTTCAAAATTGATTTACCATCGACCAGCTAGCTAGGACACAAGAACTTGAACTTTGACATCATTACAGATGCCCGAGACACCTCGGAAAACATTACAAATATGCATGATAAAAAGGCTGGGGTCTCATGGGTGGAAAGCAAGCATCTTAACCACTAGCCTAAAGGGAAAAAACTCCAGGGGCGTTACTAGCGTGATGGCGACGCAGACAACACGACTGCGCGACGGCCCAGAGGGAAGGTCAGCCTCGCTGATCAGCCTGCGTCGGGGCCCACTGACATCTAGTTACGCGTCTGAGAGGCTCTGATCCACTACTGCTACAATAACAATGGTTACATTTAGGTATACGGTTAAAATGGTATTTTGGACATTGAGTTAGCGATAGTAAGGCCTATATGAGGTTTATGGCATATATATATATAGGTATATGGCAGCTATAATATTGATGGAATGTTTGCAATGGCCTGTGCTACATGTTCTTACCAGGGTTGAGCTACAGCAGTAGTTCTCAAACTAGACAAGATTACAAGATTCATGTTTTAAAAACAAATATTCCCAATATGTATTTACGGTTATAGTGGTTAAACTGATTTTGCTGGGGACCCCTGGAACCCAATCAAGGACCCCCGGGGTCAGTACAGTACAGTTACACCTCTACTACAGTTACATCAGTACTCTACCACCAAAGTCCTACCTGGTTAAAGCGCTCCAATCTCTCCTTCACCTCAGCCATGGTTGGGTTAGGGCTGCGAACTTTGACCTCCGGGTTCTGCCTCTGGGCCTGAAGTCCATTTCCTACGATTCTGCCTTCATAGCTGGAGGGGCGGGGGGGGGATGGAGAGAGAGAGGTGGGAATGAGCAGTGTAAAAAGAGATACAGCGACCGCTTGTATGTAGCAATCAAAACAGCATCATTGCGTCAGTCTCACAGAGCCAATCATTTTTATGTCTTCAAAGCGCTATGCCAAAACACTCATTCATAATGTATCATAAACCTGAACAATATATCGACGTGTCAAACACAACACAACACAGTCCATGTCGTATGATTGTTATATGCATATAAATAACTTGGTTTAAACAGATTGATATTCCTGGGGGGATAGATTACTCTGTTCTCTGATTCCAACAAATTGCGTACACTAACAAGCTAGTTGAAACGAAGCACAGTAAATTGCTTAGATGCATTACAAATACAGTGTTGAGGGCCAAACGGGAGAGAGAGATCAATACTTCTTACATAATCATGTCATTTAATTAACACACAAATCCTTTTGGTCTCTGAATCCCAATGGAAAAGGGCAATAATGGTACCTCTTGTACATTATTACTGGAAGGCCTATATTATGATGAGATTGTCATAAATAATTCCCATGAATCTCGCTGGAGCTAATTGCGTACTGTAAGTGTGCAGAGGAAAACGTTGGAGAGATTAAGTCAAAGAGAACAATTCCAGGGTAGAAACACCCAAAGTAAAAGTCCTGTATTGAGAATGTTTGCGCTAAAGTATAAAATAAATAGCGTGGGTATATTGTTAGTACTCAAATAATTGTGACTGTAGGCCTAGATGAAGTATAAAATAGGGCTTAATTAGTTCATGTATTATGTTTTTTTAATAATAATCTAAATATAAAATCGTACATACAGGATTCAGCAAAAGCAGCGCATCTACAAGCTCGACTTTACAGCCACTATCAGAACTTAGTAGTACTGTATATCGTCGGGGAGAAACCTCATATTATTTCCGTAAAACCGCCCTCTTATAATACTACAGTACTGTGTTACACAATCTACATGTTCGTTCGAGCTCGTTAATCTGCTACTTTTGCCATTTTATTTATTTATATTTGAATCCTGAAAAGTAACAGTTTGGGACCCGACAGAGACGATATACACATATATATATCACGGTAGATAGTAAAATAATTTCCCTGCAGGGATTAATGGAGCTAATCTTTCTCTAGTAAAATTCCTGCAGTGTTAAAGATCGAGCTAAGTTAAAGTGAGTGTAAAAAATGTACCAGAACCGAACCACTTTTACCCTCTGAACACACCGCACTTTCACAGCTGCACCCTGCGCCACTGCGGAGGTGCTATAGGACATGCACTTTGAAACCCATTAACGGAAGGGAGAGCTGCTAGCCTAGGCTGTTAGCGCTCACATTCAAACTCACTCTTCTGCACTCCCTCTTGTACGTGTGAGTGCACGCGATGCATGGAGGAGAGTGGTATTGAGCAGTGGTTTCCAAATGTTTTCATGTCACATAATATTGATGTATTTGGCCACGGACCCGCATCTAAAAAGAATGATGTTGTGCCAGGGAACCCCAGAAGAGAGGATTAGTGTTAAAAATGGCCGCTTTTTAAGAAAACAATATTAAAGGATTTGCACTCATTTTCAAGATTTTTCAAAAATAGCAAATCTACATGTTTACTTTGTGCCACGCTTGCATATCTACTATTTTTGAATAGCCAAAGTATAACATGTGGCTACAGTGGTTAAAATGAGTGTGACGCTATATTAACACATTTTGCTACATGGGGACCACCTGGACCCCCAGGGGTCATTGAAATGCTTCCACAGGTTCTCCAGCAATATGAGTTAATATTTAAAACCTAGTGGAAACAACTATAGTACTACTATACTACTAAAACAGCACATCATTGAGCTTGTAGATCGGTGATTTTCAAACAAATCATGAAATAAATGTAGAATATTTTATCAACAGTTTATCAACACAAATCTTGAATTGGGGGGCGGGGGACGTGTCTCTGGCACAATTTTTTTTTAGTACCTCACATGAAAATGTTTGAGAACGACTGGTATAGAGCCATCAACATGGCACGTGCGAGGGCCATGTTGATGAACATGGCACATGTGTGCATGCACGCACACGTACGAACACACAGCAGGCAGAGAGTTCCAAACGACTTAGCAGCACTAGGGAGGTGGGACACCAATCCTATATGTGCTGGCATCAACTCAAATGGTGCTTTTCATTTAAGTGTTCCACAGCCAACCCAAGGAAACATTAAAGCGACTCCCCTTATGGCAGGAGACCGAATGTGAGCAGGGAGGTATGGATGTGCGTGTTCGTGTGTGCTCGTGCACACGCGCGTGCATGTGCGTGTGTGTGTGTGTGTGCGTGCGTGCCTGAGCATGCAGATACTGTATATTTGCCTACACATGAGTGGTAGTGATCATAAAAATGCTGAACTTGAGAATCTCTGGCCTGTGATCTAACTGATGTCTTGATAAGGTCTCTCCTCTTTGCTGAAACAGCACTTCACACAAGCACGCATAAAAATGCTAAAATCTCTCCTCGCTTCAACTCCCCCTCCCTCGCTCTTTCATCTTCATTGTATATCCCTCTGTATATCTCTTCTCTTCTCTTCTCTTCTCTTCTCTTCTCCTCTTCCTGTCCTGGGTACTTTGCATAGCTGATGCCATCCATCCCCTCCTATCTCTACCGGACAACAAATGAAGCTCTTAATTGCAACTGCGGCACTGAATCCTGCCGTGACAAGAAGAAAAACAATCAATAGCCTTTTGGACTTCCGACCAACACCCCCTCCCCGCCACGCCCAACCGCCGCACCCTACATCACGTCTTGCTGACATTATAAATGATTCATCGCCAAGTAAATGGCTCCTGGGGCATTTGGATGAAAGTACAGTAGGAGCCGATGTATGTGTACAGTGTGTGTGTGTGTGTGTGTGTGTGTGTGTGTGTGTGTGTGTGTGTGTGTGTGTGTGTGTGTGTGTGTCTGTCTGTCTCCCCCAGGCTTGGCTGAAGATAACAGTGTCAGCTAGCTTAGAGCTACTGTATTGTGTGTTCCATCAGATACATATGAGGCTAATGGTTGTGTACTGTGTGAACATGTGTGCTGTCCTGCTGGTTGCTAAAAGTAGGCATTGTAGTAGGTATTTTTTCCTTCTACTGTGTGCGTGTGTCTGTGTGTTTTGTCTTCCATTATCCAATGCTATGAAATAATGGAACAGGAACACCCAACATGGATGCATAGTTACTGAAGGTTTGGCAGGGCAAGGGGGTGTCCACATCAATCCGCCTGGGTAAAGGAGATCCTGACTGGGGCTTATCCCTGCTCAGCTCTGGCACGACTCTGGAAACCCTGATGTCAAGCTAACGAGACCACAACACTCCCTGGTAAGTCAATCACAGGGAATGTGCGTGCACGCATGGTCACGCGAGTGTGTGTAGCTGAGTTTGTCCCGTTGGATAAAGATCATTTTGGAGATTTCCCACCTTTCAGAGCTGGTCATACCAGACTACAGACAGTCATACCAGCTTAGTGGCCTAGTGATTAGAGTGTCCACCCTGACTGAGACTGGGAGATCAAGGTTCAGTATAGGTGGCTGCCTTTTTAGGACACCGGAAGCGGGTTTGGAGTATATTATTTTCCAATGGACGAGTGAACATGAGCACAGCTTCTGAACCATTATTTAGTGCCATGGTCACGCACTAAACAAAATATTTGGACCTGATCGTCAAAAGCCACACAACTTTCCCACGATGTTCATACTAAAATGGCTTTTTTTCCAGAGAGAAATCAAGAGAAAATCTACTTTATTCTCAACCTTTCTCTGTCCCAGGCAGCAACACACTCTGCGCCCACTTAGACCATTTATAGGATTTGTGTACCAATTTCACCTCCACCTTCAAATTCTATATCTTTGGCCATACCAAAAACTATAAAAATGCTACCAAATGCCTCCCTGCTTGGCACTGAGCAGTTCCTGCGACATACTAGCGTTATGCCCATAGGGTGTACTTGTGCACCATGCTACGGAAACAGAAGATTGACCTACGGGCCATGTGGCTCAGAAACACATCTCACTAACACAGCTGTCATGATACATGTACAGTACGTCTCTTCTGTCTACCTGTGGCTAGCCGTTTTCTTTTCATTCCCCCAAGAGCACGCACAACTAAACCACTAAAGATGAGCCAATGCTTTTGTGAGAAATAACCAGAAGTAATGGGCCAATGTTTGGAGTTTTCTCCGAGTGGGTTGTTTGGTAACTCAAAAGCCACTGCTTCAAATAGCAATACAAAGCCAAGTGTCAATACGTGTGTGAATCTCTAGAATACTAATGGCTGAACATACACAAAAATAAATGTTTCAAAGGGCCCCAGGTCAGAAATGAATGGCAGTTATATTTACTTCCGTGAGCTCAGTGGTTTACTAATGAAAGCCATGAAAATAACTTTTGTCTCAAGCTACTATTCTACGACTGCATGAGGTGAAGACACCGTCTGAGTCATAGGAGAGGACTAATGCAGTCCTGCTCAAGGCTGAATAAGGACAGGTTATGAATATGACATTTGTTTAGAAGAAAGACAAACTAGAAACTATTTTGTTTCTGTCGGGCAGAAACCTCTTAGCTGTATATTCAAACTTTGTGTGTGTTTTTCTGTAAATTAACGCCTTACTTGATCATATACAGTTTTGTATATTAGATTTCCATCCAACAGCGACAATTTGATCAATTATTATTTAATAAATAAGATAGACAGATTAATAGGTTACGGTCAATGAGGAACTCTCCAATAAATTAAATTCTAGTCCTGTTGGGATCTCCCGACAGTGTGGGGAGGGAGTTGGCTGAGAAAGGAGCAGTCGAGGTTGAGGTGTTGCTGGCCAGCCTCAGCAACACCATCATGTGAAAAGTCACTGTTTTCCAATGTGTGTCTTGGGTCCTTTTGTGCATGGACAGAATGTAGACTTTTATCCTTTGAGACTTTATTGCCCCACAAGGGGACATTCCTTTTCACAGCACTGTACTTGTCAGACAACAAAAACACATAGACCAGTCGACAACACAGTAACAGCAATTCGACAGCAACAAATGACAGACGGCAGTACACACTCAGGCCTGTTCTGCGAGGCCTGTTGTTTACGTCGCCTAAGACTGCAGGTATCAAGCTTTTCCCCCAAACAAGTCCTTTTTCACCTCAATGTTCTGCAGCAGTGCCCGGAGTGGGACATTGCAGTAAGGTGGTGATTGAGTGGATTTGTGATGTCTTGTGCTATTGAGATTGCAATGTGAACAATGGTTTTGTTGTTTGGTTTAGTGAGGTTGAGTGTGGCGAGAGCAATTTGTCCTGGCAGCAGTGTTGTTCACTATAACCCAGGGTACGCCGCCCTGCTTGCAGGAGGGATGTTTAAGGACCCAGAATATTACAAATTATCTTGAAATCTGAGCAGACCCTGTTGTGTATCTCAAGGACCAATCGACTTCAAACTCAGTGTGCATATCGCAGAGGACCCGAGGGAGTGAAGCACTGAGTGGAAAGTCGGTTGGATTGACGGTTTGTCCAAAAAGTAACGCTATAAATCTGCAATAAATCCATATATGGTTGTGGCTGACATGTAAGGGTACACCGATGTGCAGGCGCAATCACAATGACATTAAACAAGTTGTCCCTGCCAACATTTCAAGAGCACTTCTATCTATTAAAAGATTTCTGTTTAATTTAGTAGGGCATAGGAACCACTTCTTTTTTCTGCACGTCGTCTTGTCAGTCAATAAAGTCGAAGTTGAGTCAACACGTTGCTTGAAGACGTACTCACATTGACACGCAAGGGTGGGGCAACTTGTATGACATATCTCTGCAACATTAAAAATATACAGTACGGTGTGTGTGTGTGTGTGTGTGTGTATGTGCATATGTGTGGTTTCCATGTGTGTATATCTGTCAGCAGGTTATAATAATGACACTTATCAAAGCTTGCAACACACACACACACACACACACACACACACACACACACACACACACACACACACACACAACAGTGGCTAGGCCACCTGTGCAGATTACAGTAAGACACGCTACCAAAATACATATACTGTAACAGCGTAATCTCATTCCATTTATGATGACTAAGTGTTCATGCAGCTTGTACCGCAAGCGCGCACACGTGTGCATGTGTACACACGTGTGCATGTGTACACGCATCTCTATTTAACACATGCAGTGCTCAGAAGATACAGGCTATCGTTGACTCTAATCTAATTGGCCAATCGATCGGGATGAAGATCTCGTCTCTGCTTAAGCATTTGACTACTTAAATATTTGACACTGGAATCTTTCAGCCTCCGTCTCCTGGCAGCGGACGAACGCTATACGGCTCCAACACAAACATCAGACACGGAACCAAAGGACAGAGGTATGTGATAGAGCAAGTGGGTGCATGTGTGTGTGTGTTTTGTGTGTTCTTTGGCCCAGACAGACTGGCGCGCGCACGCACACGCACACACACACACACACACACACACACACACACACACACACACACACACACACACACACACACACACACACACACACACACACACACACACACACACACACACACACACACACACACACACACACACACACACACACACCACTAATGATGGTGCAAGCAGAGAGCTCTTAAGCCAGCAGGGATGCCCACAGGCAACAGTTAGAGGGGGTCAAGTAAGTTTTCCTGTGCCTTTGTTGGAAAAGAATAAAAACACAGCTCCAGACATTATAGCAGGCCTGCAATTCACTGCAGTGCTTGCTGAAGTACAGCTGTAGCTGTACTCGGAGAGTAGTGGTTTGACGAGCCTAAAAAGGACTATAGTGATTTGCAAGCTCCTGCAACACTGACTTCTGCATAGCAATATCGCTGTTGTCGGGCAGAAACCTCTTATCTCCATACAGTATATTCATGACTTTGTGTGTTTCTTCGTAAATTTACACCCCACTTGATCATACTACAACAGTGGTTCTCAAAGTTGGCTCCGGGGTCCTTGAGGGAGTTCCAGGGGGTCCCCAGCTATGATGGATAGTTAGGAACCTAATGGACCCATGGATCAGTAACTCTAAAGAGTGTACAAATGGAACCAAATGGACCCGTTACAATCACAAACAGTGATTGCAATATAAATTGGGGTCCCAGTGATAGAAATGCCATTAAATGCGGGTCCGTAGCCTAATGCATGTCAAACTGGGGGTCCTTGAAATTAAACGGGTTGAAATGGGGGTCCGCAGGCTAATAAGTGTCAATTTGGGGGTCCTTGACATGAAAAAGTTTGGGAACCACTGTACTGCAATCACACAAAAGCATCAAAAGTAGCTGATCCACAAAGTCGAAGAATGCCGTTTTCGGATTTGAATCCTGAAAAGCAACAGTTTTAGGACATAAGAGGTTTCCCCCCCCGACAGAGGCCATATGCTAATTCAGTAACATCCAGGAAAGAGTCTGTCCTCGATACTGATGGCGAATGAATAGATGCATGAATGTGTGAAGGGAGAGTTCTAAAGTGACAGTGCATTGTTGCTCGACGGAAATAGCAGATCTATCATCTCACAGCGCCTTTCGGCACGTGACACCTGTGTGCCAACCAAGTATAAATCAGGCTATATGCGCGCATGCACACACACACACACACACACACACACACACACACACACACACACACACACACACACACACACACACACACACACACACACACACACACACACACACACACACACACACACACACACACACACACACACACACACACACACACACACACACACACACACTCCAGCCAGAACACAATTGATCGTTAAAATAAATATGCTCTGAAAATGCACGCATCCAGAAAAGGTTGCCAAAGTATAGTGTCACATGCACAGACCCTCATGTGCCTATCATCACACAACAATAGAAAGACCATTACAGACTATACAAAATGATGGAGGTCACTGTTCCTAGTCGTATGCCTGCGGTAAAGCAAATGCCAGCCCTGCAAGTTTAAACGTTTGCTACAGTGGAAAAGTTTGCAGTGTGGGAGGCTGTTCAGCACTGGCAAAATGCGAGCACAGCATGACAATACGGTTCCATCTCTGCCTGCAACGCTTTTTCTTCCTCAATCTCCCTCTCTTCCTCTCCCCCTATTCCTTTTCCGCACGCATGCACGCACACGCACGCACGCACGCACGTACGCACGCACGCACGCACACGCACACACAAGTAGGCCTACATATCGTATACTGTACACCAAACAGTCAATGCACATCTCTCACCATGAGGCTAACTAAACCCATTGCAACCATCACACACAGGATTGCATCTTTCCGTTTCTTTTCTTCAGGGATAAGCTTTTACTTGGAGTCACGACGACTGACGACAGTAGATGAGACTCCAGGGGTGGGGTGGGGGGTGTTGGTGGTGGAGGGACGGGGTGGGCTGGGGGACGGGGTGTTTTTTTCGGGGGGTGTTTAGCCAGCCTGGTTTATGAGCCAGGCCTCGGACATGTTGAAATACTCTCAAACTGGTGGCTTTGTTCCCAAAAGGCTAGGCTGTTCTCACAAGCTGTTCTCGCTGTTCTCACACGCTCACACAGCCACTCACTTTGCTAACATTAAACACATGAGGCGGGCCAGTGTGCTCCGACTATAAAACAAATATTTAACAAACACGAGATGCTGCGTAATATGTCGTCTCTGAGACAGTTAAGCGCGGAGCTGGTGGAAAACACATACTGTACACACACACAGTTGCTACACAACCCTCAAACGAAAGCTTTTCACCCCCTCGGATATATAAACAGTGTGGCGACAAAACATATGCGCTTCATGCCCTAATAAACACACTGGAGGACTAACACGCTTTCAGTGGCTGCTGCCGCTCTCACGGACGTCCGAACGTCTATAGCTGTGCTCCGCCGCGGCGTGGAAACGTTTCAATGATGTAGCTGTGCTCTGCCGCGGCGTGGACAGAGCTCCGATCAATGGGGTCAACCGCGGGGCAAGCAAGCTGAGACAGTGCACTTCCCCTCCACCCCAACTAACCCAGCACGCACGCACATGCTTGTACAGTTATTTTCAAATGCTTCTTCAGATTTGTGAGTGTTTCAAAGGCCACATTCTGCAGATTAAGACAATAGCTCTCTCTAGTCTCTGATTCATCACCACCATCCCCTAACCGCACGCACGCACACACGCACACTCTCTGTGTCTCTCTCTCTGCATGTCTCTCTCTCTCTGTGTGTGTCTTTGTCTCTCCCCATTTGCCACCCAGCTGGTAAACACATGGGCATGTATAATGCCACTGTGCCACACAGTACACAACTCACAATGCGTTCCCACTTCCCGGGCATGTAGCCCTGGCTTGACTTCCGCTTGTTGCACTGCCTTGTCAACATTGACGACTAACCCCCCCACCACCCCACCACACCCCCTCCCTAACACCACCACCAGCTTTGACTGTTCCTGAAAATCCCCCCAACCACACCCTCGATCCCCACCCCTAGCTGACTCTATACCCTGCTGCTTCCTCCCCTCAACCTCCTCTCACTTCTTTTCGGGGCCAAGTTAAACCCCAGGCTAACGCCTTCTCTGTGGTGAACGGCAGCCACGGGGGGAGGCTACAGTATATAGGTTCTGGAAGCGAAAGCCACGGTCGTTCTGGGACAGACTGACATCATGGTAAGTTTCGGCTGGCTTTTTGGAGAAGTGGTCCAAAGTTCAACTGCCATAAAAGCCCTGGTGCAGCACTTCAAACGAGACGGAGCTCAAATCAAACGTAGCTGAACGTGTTCCCGTCCCCACCGCAGTTAAAGAACCTCTCTTTTTTTCCCCCAGTTCTGATTTCAAGCGTATAAGGATGATTTTTGACCCGTTTGAGTAAGGCAGGAATCAAGTCTTTAAAGGGCAGAAACTTAGTTCTGGTCCAATTATGAATATTTCCAGTGAATTGAGAAAGGTTGCTGTTGAGCAAAGTCCTCTGTAAACTCGGTCCAAGAGTTGAGTCAAGGGTCCTGTCACTGTTTAGTTGTTTTGCGGTCCTGACTCAGTCACGCCCCAACTCCCCCACACACACCCCCCCCTCCCCCCCCCCCCTCGGTCCGACTGCATGCAGTAGTGGCTGATGAGTCAGAGACAGATAGACACAAGCTGAGGGTCGCAGAGATAACAAGCAGCCCTGTTAGCGCTCCAAACAGTATCAACACAACAAGCCTTACTGTAACCCACACAGCGAAATACACCTTTAATGTTGATGTTAATGCATGTCTTGCAGTTATGCAAGTCTGATAAAGACGCTCGCCTCGTTTCATTTTCCGGCAATCACTTTCTCTAATTATTAACTTAAGTACTACCATCGGCCATTTCACCGGACATTACAAAGGCCATTTCACCGGACATTACAAAGGCCATTTCACCGGACATTACAAGGCCACGCCATCACAATTGTGTTCTGCTCTGGACGGTAATTGGGGACGTTAAAGCAATTTGCCCGAACGAGAGTCACAATCACACTCTTTTGTGCCTTTAATTGATGTGTTTATGAGCAGTTTTCACAACGCTTTCAAACGGAGGCTCTGGAGGTGGCCAGAGGTTGTTCCAGCTTTACTCAGTGCTTTACCAATAGCGTTAATTGCCAGCGGTGGAGAGGACAGCTCATTTAGCCATTACTAATGACCGTTCTCCATACAGGTAAAAAAAAAAGAACCACGGGCTACGGTTACACTAACCGCTGAGTTATGTCATCTCGGCACAGATAAAACACTTTTTCTCCTGGAGCTTTACACTAATGAGGCTTTTACAGGCCTTTTTTTTTTATCCGTCAGCCTCTGTTTTACCTGAGGCAAAGCACCTGTGTGGAGCCAGCGGTATATCTGTCCTCGTGGAGCCATGCACCGGTGAAGTATAGGCTGTTTTATGGCTGCGCGGTGCTGGGTTTGGAATTACACACCGCTGTATCGCTCTCAATTGCTTTGGCCACATCTTAAGAGGTCCCAGGGTAATGGTGGGGACCTGTGCTCAGATCAGTCTAGTTTATTGACTAGTGCCACCATCACAGCCATGGTTTGTAGGCCCTGTGGCTTGTATTACTCATTGTTATTACGCACCCGATGGCCGTACGCCCGCGCTGTGCTGCACGCAGCGTCGGCACATCGCTGATGAATTGGCCTCCTCTTGTCTGTGTTCGGGTTGTCAACGTATTTAATTTTCAATTGAATTAAATGCCACTGAATACAAACTGCACACACAGAGGGCTGTTATTGAGTCTGGTCAAGTGACCAATCAATCATATCCGTCCCTTCGTCTGTTCTTCATCTGTTGCTTTGCTGTGCACTGTCTCCTCTGCCTGGCATTGCCCAATGAGTACTCACGCAGCGGAAGACAGACAAATAGACAGCCATTGTCTTTTTATGCCGTGGCACCTGGGGGAGAACCATCTAGAAGAGCGTTTGTCTCTATGTGGGTGCATGTGTGCGTGCGTACATGCGTGCGTGTGATTCCGCATAACATATAGGACTGTGCTCGCTGCCAGTAGGCCAAGGAAGTAAACACATTTGTGAGCTCATAATCTCTGATCCACTGTCCAAATTTGGGCAAGACGGACCACGGACGTCATCAAGCCCCGGGTTATTATTAGACCCCATCTTGTTACTGTACGTGTGACATGCACATTTTCCCCACTGGAGCGTCTCATCCACCGTTACAGTGGAAAATGCCGTATTGCAATTGTTTGTTTGTCGGGTGCTACCGTGCCAGCTGTTTGCCAGCGTCGGTATATGATCTGATTGGTGGGTGGAAGGAGATGAAAGCTGACCCCCCCCCCCCCCCCCAGCCAGCAGACCGTGGTTCGGTGCAGACATGGCCCACTGCTCGCACAGCGGATTGCCGGAACTCTGCCTTTAGAACTGAGATTTCCACCCTTGGCCCCACTGCCAAATAATTGTCAAATCTACTCTCTCATTTCCACTGGGAGGCTTAGCAGAACGTAGGTCTCGTGCCCCCCCTCCCCCCCCCCCCCCCATCCGCAAACACATCTCCGGGGTTCGCCGAGTGCATACAACAGCAGTCTCGCCATAACTGTTGGTTGTGTGTACAGCCAGTGAGCAGGCTATAGCCTAACTCTGGCCTTAAACCGGGCCTTCCTGGGGCTCAGCCCAAGCTTTCAGGCCTGCCTTGGTATGTTCTCTAGGCCACCGTGACCCAGGCCAAACCCTGGGGAGAGACAGGGAGCTGGAAGGAAGACAAGACGTGAGGGAGGAAGGGAGGGAGGGCGGGAGAGACGGAGCGAGGAGTGGCGAGTGGAGCGAGTTAAACGAGGGGAAAGGGGAAAGCGATTCTCTACCAGGGACAATGATCCATATTATATAGTTAAAAAACGTTTACGCAACAGCGATTACCTTGCACCCGCTGGGCGTTTAATACCCATCATTATGGGCTGCTCAACCATCTATTTTTTCCACCTTTCCGCCCGCAGGCTTTGGGTTTTGTGTCTGTAGCATCTAGGTAGTGTCGCTCGGCTCTCGTCATTAGCCCATAAGTGGCCTATACGCGCTCCCCTTCTACACAAAGCCTAGCGCGCCGGATATGTTTCATCTCAACGACACTCGGGGCTAATGAACAAGTATCGATTTATCTAACAATCACAGCAACTGCAAAGGGGGCTGAATTAATTTGGTGTAAGTGACTTGCTCTTGGCAACAAATTGCTCTCTCTCACTCTCTCTCTTTCTCATTATCTAACTATCCCTTTTGTCTCCATCCCCCCCCCCTCTCTCTCTCTCTTATGCCTGCACTAGCAAGTCCAGACTTTAGCTAAATCACTGGACATGTGTGGCTCAGCAAAGCACAGGCATTTTTGTTGACTAAATCATCCTTTAGATTTAGTTGACTAAAATGATATATTTATATGCTAATTATTCCAAAATAGCAGAACTACAAGCTTGTACATATTTCTCTCTTTCTTAATTTTTTTTTTAAATCCTCTCTTCTGGGGGTCCCTGGTACAAAACCATTTCAGATGGGGGTCCTCGGCCTTGACATGAAAACGTTTGAGAACTGCAGAATACAACACATGCACATGTGCTGTACTATTTGGCTTCAAATAATTGCTGAGATAATTGTATATACTGTAGCATGACATCATCAGATATGTCTCAGGCAGGGTCTTCCTCAGGGCTTTAAACCCATCAAAGTAAGAGAGTCGATGCCAAAACAAGGATATTGGGAGGATGGCGTGTTCCCCCGTGTGCCTTACGCCCTCCCTGTGAAACTCCTCGCTGTCAGGTGAAGAGAAGCGCCTGGCGACTCCTATTATGACCTTCTGTGGGGGATATGGACCTTTTGTTAGTTTGGGGAAAGTGGGAATTTGCATAATTACTAAATTGGGGGATGTCACAGCAAGCACAACCGGTATAGGTTTTGGGATGATACTTCCTTCAAAGGTGTTACTGATGATACTAATTAAGGCTCTGTTCCATTTAGTGTGCATGGTTCTCATTTCAAGGACCCCCATAACTCTGAGTGTACGAGTTGCGTCCCGATAGACACAGAATCATAAATCATGTTTGTACACTCTCAGAGTTACACAGCCGTACTGTGGGCCATTTGGAACCTATACTCAAGGACACCATGAGACCCACTGGCGTAGCAGAGTGTTTCCAGAGTATGCACAGTAGCAGCACTGACTCTGTTTGACCAGAATGTAGCACATCCTTAATAATAAAACTTTATTTACATAGCACTTTTCAATGTCCTAAATTAGCATCATCGGTAACCCCTGTGAAGGGGTCCGGAAGTAGGAAGAGTTATTCTGTGAGCACTATACAATGTGAAGGGGGGGAGGGAGAGAGAGAGAGAGAGAGAGAGAGAGAGAGAGAGAGTGAGAGAGAGAGAGAAGAGAGAGAGAGAGAGAGAGAGAGAGAGAGAGAGAGAGAGAGAGAGAGAGAGAGAGAGAGAGAGAGAGAGAGAGAACGGATTGGAAGAGACAGGCGGGAGGTGGGTGGGGTTGATTACCAAGACCTCTGATGCCATCTAGTGGCATCTGTGTATATTACAGAGATACACAGAGAGATATGTTTTCTGTTGGTGGTTTGCTTGTGGGGACACTCCCTCGGCCTGACAGCATAGCGGTGTGTGTGTGTGTGTGTGTGTGTGTGTGTGTGTTTCTGCACACGTCAATTGGGCGTAACTGCTCTCCGCCTCTTGTCACCACTTGTTCCAACATATTAGCAAAGCTAAGGCTAGAGAGACTACACACACACACGACAGCATGAATGAACAATCACACACACACACCCATGGGAAAACACAGTTGACCTGCTGGGAAAGTCACATCCTCCTTACCAACACACGCACACGCACACGCACACGCACACACACACACACACACACACACACACACACACACACACACACACACACACACACACACACACACACACACACACACACACACACACACACTCAGTGATGACTTAAGGAGATGGTCCCTGAACAGCTATATTACAGCACATCAGCTTATTGAGACCATAAGGTCATATTGCTGCCGTCGGGCAGAAACCTCTTATCTCCAGACTCAAACGTTTGATATTTCTTTCATAAATGAACATCCTGCTTGATCATACTACAGCGTCACACAAAAGCATCACAAGTAGCAGATACACCAGTAATCGTACACGCATTCTCCTGGGTGACAGCAGACTGCTGGGCGAGCACTGGCGCTTCGGCATGGGGGATCAACATATGGAATGAACATGGACATATGAGGTTTCTACCCGGCAGAGACGACATGCATGACTACTCGAAAGCCATAAAGCAAGTTGAATGTCTGTCAGCTTAAATGACAGTCAAAACAACACACCACATATAATAATAATAATAATAATAATAACAACAATAATAATAACAATAATAAGCCTGAGGATGTGTAATCCAAGTGCTGTACAGTACGGTGTGCTAGCTTCTTTCTGCTTTGGCAATGTAAACGTATGTTTTCTCATGCCAATAAAGCCCTTTGAATTGAATTGCTAGCCCTGTGTGACCGTGCTTAGAGCAGTGTTGTTTTTTATTTTAGTTTTAGTCATAGTCTCTGGAATAGTTTTCATTTAGTTTTAGTCACATTTTAGTCACCTGGAATGTTTTAGTGTTAGTATGGTTGTAGTTGACTAAATATCATAGGATTTTAGTCGACTAAATCTACAGCTGATTTTGTCGATTAAGATGCCGTCGTAATGACTGTTTTTACACTTGCTGAAAATAGCAGATCTACAAGCTCACAACCCGTCGCAGCGCGACACGTTGTGAGCAACCAAGTGTAAAATGACTTATACTGGATCTCCTGTCCACTAGTCCCTTCCTAACATTTTAGATTAGTTTTCATTTAGTTTTAGTTTGTCATCATAGCTTAGTTTTCATTTAGTTTCCATTTAGTTTTCGTCAGTGAAAAAAGGTAGTCGACGATTTTTTTTGCCTTTCGTTTATTGTCAGTTTGCACTGAACCTTGTCTCAACCACTTGCATCCCTATTCTGGGGCGACCATGAACCAAAAACAGAGAATCTACATATTGCGACAACTCTCGTGAACTAAGTATGTAGACTTTAAGCAGTTTAAAGGCCTATAGCTTGTGTTGGCTATAGTCTAGATTAGAAGCATTATACTGCACCTCCTTTACTGACCAATAATGTCCAGCAGGTGGCAGCATCGGCTGACCTCAGCAGCACCGAACGACAGTGTTTCAGCATATTCACAGTAGTAGTGTGTGTGTGTGTGTGTGTGTGTGTGTGTGTGTGTGTGTGTGTGTGTGTGTGTGCGTGTGTGTGTGTGTGTGTGTGTGTGCATGTGTGTCTTTGTGTGCCATGCGTTCGTGTGTGTCTGTCTGTCTGTCGATAAAAACTCAACACAAATGAGATAACAAAGAAAGAAAGAAAGAAAGAAAGAGACAGACAGACAGACAGACAAAGTGGAACACTAATAATGTCATGAAGTCAGAACAAGCAACAAGAAAAAAAGAACAGACCCCCTTCAGACCAATGAGTGTGCGTCCCTTTCCGTTCCCAGAGACCATGCCCACATGCCGAGGAGGGCACAGATAACTGAGGTCAGAGCTGGGTGGGGGTCTGTCTGTCTGTCTGTCTGTCTGTCTGTCTGTCTGTCTGTCTGACCGACCCAGGCCAGATCAGAGCACTCTAGTCACACACCACACACACTCATGTGAAGTGAGTGGTGCTCTTATCATCATCATCTCATTCTGTACATTGGAGTCCTCACATTTAATCCTCACTTTCCGTGCTCAGCCAATCGAATCATGGGGTACACACAAAGCTATAGCGCCCCTCAAAAAACTACACTACACATCGGTGCCATCTGGCAGTAACCTCTTATCTCCATATTATAACTCTGCACATACGCGCAGGCACACGTGCACGCTTGCAAGGCCACAGTACAAATCGTCTGTGTTAATTTGACTGTATAGGCCTATATATATATATATGCTGCCTTGCGTAAGCAAAGAGCACTCAGCGCAAACGCTCAATCTAATTTCAACTCAAACATTATGTACGTCCGTGACTTCCAGTTGGGCGTGCACCCACTCTGCAGGCACAGCGAACACAGGCGCGCACGCACACACACACACACACACACACACACACACACACACACACACACACACACACACACACACACACACACACACACACACACACACACACACACACACACACACACACACACACACACACACACACACACACACACACAGGAGAGGGTCTGTGAGGGTGTTGAGTGAGGGGGTCAGGGATCAGACTCTCTCAGCTGCTGTAAGGGCACAAGGGAGCACAACTCTAGTGTTTCACACCCAGCCTTCTGCCAGGCGAGTGCACTACGCACACACTCACTCTCACAATGCGCTCGCGCGCGCACACACACACACACACACACACACACACACACACACACACACACACACGGCATATACACATTTGCGTCATTATGCATACACACACACACGGCGTATACACATTTGCGTCATATGCACGCGCACTCACACACACACACACCCACACACACACACACACACACACACGTTTCAGGGTTCGCCAGTCATAACCCAGCCATTGGGAAAAGCAATGTAAGCAACAAAGAAATCCAGCATTCATATACTCCATATATACATTCCATAATGTGACACAATGTGAACTTCATAGATCGGTGTAGATGGAAACAAGTGGTCAAAGCACAGTTGTAACTCAGGTCTAGACTAGAGATTAAGTTGTCTCTGTCGGGTGGAAACCTCATATGTCCAAAACTGTTCATGTTTCAAGTTAAAAAATAGTCATAGCATATCGACAAGCTGGAGCTTGTGAATCTGTTACTTTTGATACCTTTATGTGACGCTCCAGCATATAAAAAAAGGGAATATGGAAATAAGAGGTTTTTGCCTGACAGCAACGAAGTGGTTAACAACTGAGGAGTACAAACAATACACATCATAATCATCATTAACATCACCTTAATGGTCATTCTCATTAATCAGGGCAGGCGAGGCTTGGATCTGAGAGGTCTGCTCTTGGCTTAGAGGGACGCTTGGCCAATTAGCTGAGCTACGTTTTCCGTATAGAGCTCAGAACGTGAGTCACACTGACAGTATCACATTTTACAACGCTCCCCCCCCTTGTCCCCCCCCCCCCCCCCTCCCTCCCTCTTCCATATTCCTATACTCCAACAAATTTGAAAGCTTCCATTGTGTATGTAAGTGCTGGTGCTGGCTATTCTTGTCAGGTCCAAAAAGTGTCCGCAAAGACAGAAAATCTTGGTCAGCAATGTGTCAGCTTTCCAGACTCCTCTGAAGGCGTGGTCTTTTTGGGGGATAGAGGTTTGTTAGGTTTAAAGGGTTAGAAGTTGAAGGTTTTGGTAAAAGGACAGACTCAGGGTGAAGCTTAGTACTGAGGTCAGGGTTTGGGTTAAACCAGTTGTTCCCAAACGTTTTAACTCTAGACCAAAAGAGAAATTTGATGTCTCCCCGGGACCCAAACTATAGTTAAAATAGCTTATCTACAAGTTGTACTGTTATGAGACATTATCCTTCTTCTTTCTTTTAACCGTCAGTTTAGGCAGAAGCTTCAAGCTTGTAGCTTATTCATGCTTATCCTTAAAACATCCTTTTAACAAGAAAAACTGAAGACTTCTAATTTAGCAATTTTCTTTTCTTGTTTTGTATTTTCATGTCATGTAAATGGTAAAAGGTGCATTTATATAGCGCCTTTATCCAAGGCGCTTTACATAGATTGTGCATTACATTCACCCACACATTCATACACCGAAGGCAGCGGAAGCCATGCAAGGCACCAACCAGCACATCGGAAGCAATTTGGGGTTCAGTGTTTTGCCCAAGGACACTTCGACATGTAGACAGGAGGAGCAGGGATTCAAACCTCCGACTCATGGATCATTGGACGATCTGCTCTACCTCCTGAACCACAGTCACCCAATGTCATGTCATGACATTCTTAAAAGAATAATTGTAATAATAATAATAAAAGTAATAATTAAAAACAACAAGGAGGAAACTACATATTATTTACACACAGCCTATAAAAATGGATCTGCGACCCACGCAACATTGTGTTTTTTTTTTAATTAAATTGATCATGCTACATACTGCGTACCAAAAGTAAACAGGTGCGCTTCGAGCTTGTAGATCTGCTCCTTTTGCAAAAATAAAATAAAAAATGGAATCCTGAAAAGTAACAGTGTCCTAAAAACGTCCTCATGAGGAATCTGTTACGAGATGTCTCTACAAGTGGCTGTGTAATGTATGTATCAAGTTAAAGTGTGGGTGCAAGCATCAACAAATCATTGTGTCTGTATTTTTAGGATGTGTGCGTTTGGCAGTGGGTCATCATGAGTGATTGAGTGACTGTGTGACTCTGCATGTGTGCTGTGCATGTTGGGGTGTGTGAGATTGCATTGCTATACTTGAGAGGACCAAATGAAATAAGACATTACACAAGAAAAATGGTTGTTTCACGGTTAAAATAATTACTTTTAAGACATACAATTAGGAAAAGATTCAGGTTGTGATTTTGGTTGGCCTTGGACATTTAGAGGTCAGGTTTAGGTCTTGGGCTTCTGGGCTTCTATACTCCGTTGTGGGCTGATGTCATACACCGAGAAGTTGTCCATCTACAAGCTCACAACGCGACGCATGGATCGGCTATTTTCTGCTATTGTTCGGCTATTTTCATTGCTGTCCTAAAATGTTGATGTCCTCACAATTATAGTACAAAACAAATGTGTGCGTGTGTGTGTGTGTGTGTGTGTGTGTGTGCGCGTGCGTGAGTGCGCGCGTGCGTGTGTCCAGCAGCAGTGGGGTAAAGTGTACGTAAGGGGAGGGGTGCGTGACTTTCCTCTCATTCTGTGGGCTCCTCCGTGTGGAGGTCTGAATTCCCAGCACAACTCTGGGGCCTACAGTCGGCGAGCCACCACGCCAAACCCGCGCGGAATTCTAGGAACGCCTTTCCCTGAGGTCTCAGGTTACCACACACGCACACGCAAGCACACACGCACGCACATACTCGCATCTATGTACTTTTGCTGTCTGTCATAATGCTTACAGTCACGGACAGTGAACACCTACAGTGTATACCGTCAGACTCAATAATACTTTTAATACTTTCAACAACACTCAATTGTACAGAGAGCGGTACCCTGTGACTGTAAATATACAGTAGGTCTGGGATGAGTACTGTAAGTCAGATCCCTCTGACCATAGAGCGAAGGCCTAGAACTCTGTGTATACCGTTGGTGTTGGACAGAAACATCTTATGTCCATATTATAACTTTTAGGGTTTTTGTGTACTTGATTATACTACAGTGTCACACGAAAGCATCAACAGTAGCAGTAACAGTGTGTGTGTGTGTGTGTGTGTGTGTGTGTGTGTGTGTGTGTGTGTGTGTGTGCGTGTGTGCGTGTGTGCGTTTGTGCGTGTGTGCGCGTGCGTGCGCGTGCGCCTCCCACCACCAGCAGAAATAGTGCGGCTGCCTACATGAATATAATCCTGTGTCCACACAGCTCCACGCTGCGTGTTTGGATCAAAGCAGAGGTTTTGGTGGGAGGATTTGCTCTGCCTTTGAACTGTGTTAGAACGGGACGGGAGTGGGTGTATATGTACAGCACTGTGCAAAACGTTTTGGTTATATCGATGAGATGTTTCATAAAAACATTTGTCTCAGTCAGAGGAATTAACAGCATAGGATATTAATGAATACTGTATATGAAACTTCATATTTAAGATATTTTTTTCTTTTCTTTTGAAACATTCCAGTGATTTTCATATGCTGTTAAAGACCAAAAGTAACAGACCACTTTCCAGATAAAAAAAACCCTAAGGATTTTATAGGCGTATAGCCCAGAACATGATTAAATGGTTACCTCAAACAGGTGCTAATGATCAACATCATAATATGTAATTTGAACCAAAAATCATTAACTGAAACAGAAACACATGTGTGTACATGGAGAAAAGCTGCGGGACAAACGGCCATAATAAAAAGGTGAGGTTGCTGAAGACAGATTGATTAAAAAATCATCTTAACACCATGGCAAGAGTGAGCATAGCAACAAGAAACGAGGTGGTCGTGCTGCATTAGCAAGATCTTACACAACAATGAAGCATGGAGGTTCCTTTGCAACATACTGTACCAACACTTAAAAAAGATGATCATTTGAAAACTTAAGCACTCCGGCACAGAACCAGGATTCGTTTAGAGCTTATCAGGCGATGTCAAACATTGGAACCTCCTGGATATACTTTTGAACCTGACCTATGACTATATAAGCCCTGGGCCTTTTCTGTCATCACACATCAATCACAATCGACATCAACTGTGATTAGTCTTAGATGAAGACAGAAGCATTGAGACACCAACAATCTAACAGAAGAACTGTGGCAAGTTCTCCAAGATGTTCTGGAACTGTTTGTAAGTTGTTAGTGTACTGACAAGTGCCAAGTACTTTCGCGCAGTAAGTTCCAGTAACAGATTTTGGATGGTGTGCGTGTGTGTGTGTGTGTGTGTGTGTGTGTGTGTGTGTGTGTGTGCGCGCACAGTGACTGATGTGGCAAGAGCCAACACTACAAGTGCCCTCTCATACATTAGACTCTATTACCTGTGTTTATTTGGTAGAAGAAAAAAAACAAGGCTCAACTTAGCACTTCAAGAGACTGCAAAAGCAGCCAGGCATATTTTCAGCAAGCAGAGAGAGTGATGAGGTTTGGCCTATATGATTGTAACCCCAACACTCCATTACACCGATAAAAGCAAACAGAGACAGGCCAGGGACAGATACTGAGCAGATTATGGCAACCTTGTGATTCCTTTTCGGTAGGAGAAGTTAACAGCATAAATGAAGGGGATGTCTATCCAGCCTATATCCATCCAGGCTCCATTAAGGGAATCCGACTCCACTGACCAGCCCACACGCAGCCAGACACCAGTGATGGGGGAAAGTACTCAAATGTTTTACTTAAGTAAAAGTATCCATACTGCAATGTAGAACTCTGTTACAAGTAAATGTCCGGTATTTAAAATTTACTTGAGTACAAAAGTACTGTACTAAGTAAATGTTTAAACATCTTTTGAAAATAGCCTGATCTACAAGCTCATAATGCATTGTGAGCTTGTAGATCGGCTATTTTCAAACGGCTAAAATGTATATAGGGCTGAAGTGGGTAATGCATGTTTTTTTTTTCTTCTTTTTCTTCCTTTTTAAAATTAATAATCAAAATCTACAAAGTAACTAGTAACTAAAGTGTTCAAATAAATGTATAGTGGAGTAAAAGTACAACATTTTCCGCTCAGATGTAGTCAAGCAGACGTAAAAGCATTAGAAATTGTACCTCAAAATTGTACTCAAGTACAGTACTTGCAGTAAGTAAATGTACAGACGCTGCCTCTGACACCGCTGTGATAAGCATCGAATGGCGGGCGCCACCGTTCAAGAAGATGAGGCACTCCATTTTCAGAGCCCGAGAGTCCTCCAAGAGTTATGTTGTGTTATGATGGGAGATAAAAGTTGCGCGTTGAAAGTCCTTGTCCTTGAAGGCTCATCTCCAACCGTTTAGCTTTTGCACGCACAGTTATTGGGGGTTGACGCCAACCATGGTGTCTTTAGAATGCATGCCATCGTAATGTGCGAGTTTTCTGTTGTTTTGTTGTTGATCTTGGTATGGAAATTAAGGCATTTAGATTTTGGCCCAGAAAGGAGTCCTGCATGGGAGCCAGAATGCACATCAGAGACACAGAGATGCCAAGAGAGATGCATTTGAGTATTACTGTGTCCCACAAAGTGTTGCACGCACACACGCATGCACGCCCGCAAATCGAGGAAATAGTCAATCTACGAGACTCTATAAGTCGACTGGAGTTGTGATGCAATGTGAGCTTGTAGATCTGCTGGAATGCTTGCCTATTTGCACAGAATGTTGGCTTGCACGGCTCTGAGCAGAACTGTTCTGGTTCATCACCATCACAGCTGTGTTTAATTGACTCTTTCATATTTCTTTCCGGTTCAAAACGTGCTGCTGAGCCAATCAAATCAAAGATTAATGGCTAACTGAACCGGATCAGGAAACTGGGACATGGGTTATGCACGGAGCCTGTTATGACACACAGCCAGAATAGGCTCATGTGGTTGACCCACAGAGACACAGACACACTGGGGCTCATGTGGTTTAACCTACAGAGACACAGAACTGCTGCTAAAGCCACCGCTTCCCAGCAACAGAGACCTAGACTACATCACTCTCCTTTTGCTTCCATATCCATCAATATCTATCTATCCATCCATCCATCCATATCTCCCTCCCTATCTATATCCATCCATGTTGCTTTCTTACGTATTTATATATTCACCCAGGAAAATAAAAAGATACTTTTCCATTCCTCCATCCATCCATCCATCCATGGCAGCCTGCCACGTCCTCATGTATTCATTCTCTTCATGGCCGTGTCCCCTCCTGTCCTCATGTATTCATTCTCTTCATGGCCGTGTCCCCTCCTGTCCTCATGTATTCATTCTCTTCATGGCCGTGTCCCCTCCTGTCCTCATGTATTCATTCTCTTCATGGCCGTGTCCCCTCCTGTCCTCATGTATTCATTCTCTTCATGGCCGTGTCCCCTCCTGTCCTCATGTATTCATTGTCTTCATGGCCGTGTCCCCTCCTGTCCTCATGTATTCATTGTCTTCATGGCCGTGTCCCCTCCTGTCCTCATGTATTCATTCTCTTCATGGCCGTGTCCCCTCCTGTCCTCATGTATTCATTCTCTTCATGGCCGTGTCCCCTCCTGTCCTCATGTATTCATTCTCTTCATGGCCGTGTCCCCTCCTGAGTCCTGTCCTCATGTATTCATTCTCTTCATGGCCGTGTCCCCTCCTGTCCTCATGTATTCATTCTCTTCATGGCCGTGTCCCCTCCTGAGTCCTGTCCTCATGTATTCATTGTCTTCATGGCCGTGTCCCCTCCTGTCCTCATGTATTCATTGTCTTCATGGCCGTGTCCCCTCCTGAGTCCTGTCCTCATGTATTCATTGTCTTCATGGCCGTGTCCCCTCCTGAGTCCTGTCCTCATGTATTCATTGTCTTCATGGCCGTGTCCCCTCCTGAGTCCTGTCCTCATGTATTCATTCTCTTCATGGCCGTGTCCCCTCCTGTCCTCATGTATTCATTCTCTTCATGGCCGTGTCCCCTCCTGTCCTCATGTATTCATTCTCTTCATGGCCGTGTCCCCTCCTGTCCTCATGTATTCATTCTCTTCATGGCCGTGTCCCCTCCTGTCCTCATGTATTCATTGTCTTCATGGCCGTGTCCCCACTCCCCTCCTGTCCTGCTAGGAGCATGTGATGATGCCATGTCAGTGGGTACACAGACAGACACGAACAGGGCCGTGCAAAGCACTGCTCTGGTTAAACATTCCCCATCTAGCTGAAATGTTTTAATTACATTAGCCCTGAACCCCGCTCGGCTATCTTGGCCCGCATTACGGCAACAAGGGGGGGTAATAAAATCTGTCTCACGATATCCATTCCATTAATGTGCTGACAGGAGAGCTGCGCATAGAGTCTGAAAACTGGATGGAGTGGAAAGGGGAAAAGTCCACATAAACACAATGCGTTGTGGGGGGAAAAAGATTGCCGCAAAGGAAAGTTGGTGTAGTCTCTGTGATGCATATAAACGCGCTAAACTGAGAGACATAAAGCACTCCCTCCCACGTTGACACATAAATGTAAGGATTTTAGTTTTTTTTATAATTTTTATCCCATGCTTTTGCAACCCATTTTTTCACGTAGTGTCAATTATCTAATGTAATCCTGGGCGCTACACTTCCTCTGCCAACCTGGGGGGGCAGCGGACTGACCTCATACTTCCTTCATGAGGAGTCCAAGCTGCTTCTTTTCACCTGACAGGGGGGAAGTTTCCCCGGCCGGACGTAGCGTGTGGAAGGAACACGTTATGCCAAACATTTCCATTCCCCTCCATCAGGTGCCCCGGCTGGCCATGGGGGAGGTAGTTTCGAGACCAGGATTACTGCATGTTTTTTGTAGGGGAATGGGGACACGGGGAGAACATGCAAACTCCACACAGAAAGGCCCTTTCGCCAACCCCACCTCGGGTTTGAGCACTGATGACGTGGAGGAGAGAACATGCCCCCAGCGCCCACAGTGTCCCCGGTGGGAATCGAACCCAGGACCTTCTAGCTGTGTGGCGACAGCACTACCAATTGTGCCACCGCGGCAGGTTGTGGTCTTGCAGATCGGCTGTGTTCAGCCCACGACACCCACCGTACGATGGAGTAAAGACCGGAGGGCTTTACTACTCTCGCCCACGGCTGCAGGCATCCACATGATCTACGTACGGTGCGGTACTCCAATCTATAGCTGCCTCAGCATCTTTGTGGAAAGTGGACACAACCCACGCAGTGTTGTTGCAATATGATCACTGTTGTTACCCCATTTTCACGCTCTCTCTCTCTCTCATTCATGTATGCATGTGAACATGCACATACACCGCACACACACGCGGCCACATACAGAGCCAGGGAGTATCTAACAGAGAAGCACTCTGAGCGGGTCAGGCTGAGGTCTAGGGTTATGGGAAAGGGATGGGCCGACGGAGAACGGAGGAGAGAGCACACCAACAGGGGTGGGAAAAGTACTCACATGTTTTTACTTAAGTAGAAGTATCAATACTGCAATGTAGTAAAAGTCTGGAATGTACTTGAGTAAAAGTACAAAAGTATTGGCATGACACGTTACCTTAAGTACCAAAAGTAAATGTACGCATTGTGCAGAATGTCCCATTTCACAAGTTCAAAATGTGTCAATATCCTTTGAAAATAGCCAATTGTTCACAATGCGCCGCACCGCGATGCATTGTGAACTTGTAGATCGGCTATTTTCAAAAGGCTGAAATGTAATTAGTATACTATTTGCCTCTGAGATGTAATGGAGTAGAAGTATTCGAAAGTGGTAAAGTAAAGTACTTAGTTACTTTCCACCACTTAAAGAGCCAGCCGCCGAGGTTAGGGCTGTCACCATTTATTACACAATAATATCCTAATCACATTTATTTGAGATCAGCCCAATTATCTTTTTGGCATAATCGTTATAATCATTTCCCATGTTGAAAAATGTTTTATGGTACGTTTATATCGTCTTGTTTTGTTTTGGTTATGTATTGTCATAGTCCTTTCGTTTACATGTTTGATTAAAATTCAATAAAAAGTAAATAAAAAAAGATGAAAAAAGAAGAAAATTTTTCATATCATTTTCAAAACATTCTACTAGTCATTAGTAGTATATTTATAACACACTTTATATTCAACAGAATCTCAAGTATGTATGTAAGTTATAGTTATAGTTATAGTTATAGTTATTTGTCATTTCTGCCCTGTGCACCCTTTGTTAATGAAGCCTAAAAGTGAAACAGAAATAAATGTATTATTATTCATAATGTTCCAATGTTCAACCGCAGAAGCACAATGAAATCGTTAATCGCATTTATCTGAGTGTCAATGAATCGTCAAGTGAAATTCATGATCGTGACAGACAGCCCTGCCACCGAGGAGGAGGGGGGGACGAGGAGGAGGGGGGGGGGGCTACCAAAGACAAGGAGCTGTTGGTTGGGACGCTCATCGATGACCGTCAAACAATCAGGGAGGGGCGGGGGGGGGGGGGGGGGGTTCTTTCCCGGACGCCTGTCGTTCTCCTCTCTCCACCGCAGTCTCACCGTGTGGGTTGGGAGTGTTGACTCAGTGGAGACAATGAGGATATGGAGGATGGCTTTTAAATTGCAAACAGAAGACGCTCCTGCAGGGGCTGAAGCTGACTTCTGCTGAACGCTGGTATGCAATACATTTTGCTGTCACCGCACGGCCACACACATGCTGCGAGCGCACACGCACGCACTGCGAGCGCACACGCACGCACAAACACGCACAAACACACACACCGTCTCGGATCAAGGAACATCCCACCTCTATATATCTCACTAAATCTATCATTCCTCCCACTGCACTCAAGCTGCCTAATCCAATTCCCTCATTCTCTCTCTCTCTCTGGAGAAAGAAAGAAATAGGTTGAACTGAAAGGGAAAGTGAGCAGGGCTTGAGGCCTTTGCCCAGCTCTCCCTCTCTCTCTCCCTCTCTCTCTCTCCCCGCGATGCCAGAATGGATTCCAGATGTCAAAATGATAAACAAATGGATTGTCATAATAACCTTATAAAAATGCGAGGCATTCAGGAGCACTCAACAGAGCCGTATTGTCTGTGGTCTGTGTCCCCCCTGTGCGAAGAAGACAGCTAACTGAGTTATTGGTTCAGAGTTATTGAACATATACCCCAGTTTACATCAGCTAGTCTCAGCTATAAGAGATGTGGTGTAAAGGGGAAGGAAAAGGGCCTGGGGGGACCCCGGTCAACAAGTCACTGGTTCTCAACCTGTGGGTCGGGACCCCCTAGATGACAGTGAAGTGACAATGCAAGGACTTTAATAGAAAAAAAGACCATTACTGCATCAAAATAATCAAACTATACAATAAAAACTGTTCATACTTTGGCCAAATTGTCAAATAACATAAGAAAGAGGCAAACATTTGGAAATAGCTGATCTAAAAGCTTGCAGATGCGCTATTTTCACAATATTTATCTGTGGAATGGAGTCAAAGTAAATGTAATGCCTCAGGTCCTACACTTCCAAGTGCTTGTCAGGATGGGGATTCCCCACTTCAAATATGTTGGGGGCGGGGCCGCGGCCTGAAAAGGTTGAGAACCACTGAATTATTTCAGGGTAAGGGCGGATAATGAGGCTCCTAATATATAAGAAAATAAACAAATAAACAGTATAGAAGTGGCTGGTGATGTGGGACATCTAATCTACCGGCCAATGCTGGTCAAATCCTTGTAATCGTTGCTTGTTTTCTCTATGGGGAAACTAGCATTCTTGCTAAATCCGCTGTATTTACACAGAATTGTATGTGTGGTGTTCATTAATATGCGATGTCCCTCCTAAATAAATGTATACATAATCAAAACAAATAAAAATACATTTTCTGCTCATAGTCACTATCACATCAGATAAGATAACATTGCTGTCGGGCAGAAACTCTTATATTATTTTTATTTTTGTAAATATACCCTACTTGATCATGCCAGGGCGTCACACAGAAGTATCATAAGTAGCAGATCTACAACATTATATACTTTTGAATTTGAATCCTGAAAAGTAACATAACATGAGGTTTCCACCTGACAGAGATAAGAGATAAGATAAGTATAAATATGATCAGATGAGATCTTCATTGATCAAGCGCGAGAGAGACGAGTTAAGATACAGATCACAGGGGCGAGTCTTGTAGATAGAGTGTGATAGAGAGCCATCACATTCACTGCATTCAACATGACATTGTGACATCGACAGAGTGTGGATGTGTTCCCAGGAGGACCACCGTGGATTGGAACGGCTGGGTTTGGAAGGTTCAGAGAGCAGAATATGAAATGGAAAACAAGAAGAAAGGGAGCCAATCACACCTCTGGCCCTGTGGAGAGGACCAGAGGCAGAGAGGAATGAATCCTATCTCAGTCCTCAGACACGTTGAAGCAGACGGGGTCCTGACTGAGCTAACCACACTGTGACCTTTCTACGCTATCTTGGCAAGGATGGTATTGTGTTTCTCCTCTCCCCTACGAAAGTGTACATTCTATGTAAAAATGTGAATCAACTTGGCCCAGAATGAGTCCCTGAAGCGCTTCTAGTTTCGCCTGAAAAGCTGACGCAAGTGTCAAGAGAAAATCTAGCTGTGATCCAAGCAAGGCGGTTTGCGTTTTCACTATATGTTTATTTGTGGTTTTGTTTGGTTTTGTGTTTCCACACAAACTCACCCCGGTCACACTTGGAGACACAGAAAGGCACATATACTGTAGTTTGGACGGAAGGAAAGTGAAGACATCTGCGCCTCGACAAACACACTAATGTCTGCTACTCCGACGGCGCATCCAAGAAGCTTATGTTGTCACAACACAATCTATAGCCTGGAGGCCGTTTCAAAGCCCTGTGCGCATGCCCCCCTTCTGTAGGGGAGGCTTTGGAAATCTCAAGATAAGCCTTGCCAAAATAAGCGACAGCGGTAATTAAATCTCGCTCGGAGTGAGGATGGATGCCGATGATGAGCCCATTATTACAAACAGCAGTTATCACAGCACTGAAAAACCCTGAGCGTTAATTTAACCCTGGAAGTGTACCAAATAGAACAAAAAGGACCCGCAAAGGGCCATTTTAGTTCCATGTGTGTACTCTCAGTGATAAAGGGTCCATTTGGTTCCATTGTGTGATCTCAGTTAAATTCTAATTTTTAACTGCACAGGAGTATAGGCTATATACAACAGTATCTCGCTATTCGCTAAGTACATGTTTCAGCTTTGCCTGATCGCATCTTTGTGCTAAAAGGTGCCGGGAAGCATTTTGCACGCGTGATGCTGTAAATGTGGCGAGGCTGTTTGAACACATACCAACACACTTTTAGCGACGCACTACAACTGCTGCCCCCCCCTCCACCCCGCCTGTCATCGGACGCTGAATCAGAGGGGTAGGGGAATTTCAATACCCTGTTGTCTTTGATGTGCTTTGAAGTATTATAGCATGAAAGTCTGCGCGAGCGTGTGTGTGCGTGTGTGCGCGCGCGTGTGCGTGTGCATGCACGTGCATGTGCGCATGTGTCAGTACAGTATGTATGCATGTACTGCATGTGCATGCATGTGTCTATGTGTGTGTGTGTGTGTGTGTGTGTGTGTGTCATGCGTACACTGTAGTAAACTCTGTCTGAAGGAATATCCCTGCCAGCTGTTGAGCAGCATATGGACAGCGTGTAGAGTGAT
Organism: Protomyctophum bolini; assembly: GCF_963924005.1. NCBI lineage: Eukaryota > Metazoa > Chordata > Actinopteri > Myctophiformes > Myctophidae > Protomyctophum > Protomyctophum bolini. Next base: position 20,867,299 of record NC_137873.1, on the reverse strand, counting down.
ATGGGGGAGTGTGTTCATGTGCGCGTGTTGCATGTGTGCTTTTTGTCCAGCGGCTTTCTGGGAAAAACCCCGCCAAAGACCTCAGAGGGAGGCATTGTCTGGCCCTGGAAGAACAGGTCCACCTGTGCTTTCTGAACACACCTGATGTCCACCGTGACATTTATTAACTCATTCGCGGTGATTGTGACCCACGCCTCTCCTCTCCTCTCCTCTCCTCTCCTCTCCTCTCCTCTCCTCTCCTCTCCTCTCCTCTCAGGCAACATTCACACAGGCATGCTGTGGGTTAGCAGCGGCAGCAGTAGTAGCGGCAATGTCCGCCGAGTCGTTCCCATGCGAGGCTCATAGGAGGGTCTTTGTTTCCCCGGCAAGGCTTTGGGGGTCCCCATGGCATGGCTGTGCCCCACTACGCTGCCTCCACAATGGGCCTTTATCCTGCCAAGGCCCCCTGCCCCCAATTCCTCCGCACTGCTTCCCTCATCAGGGGCACTGAGGGGCAGAGGGAGGCACCATGGCACCAGGCGGCAGCGCCTTTCATGCCCTTGTCCCACTGTCCCGCTCTCTCTCTCTCTGTCTCTCTCTCTCTGTCTCTCTCTCTCTCTGTCCCTCTCTGTCCCTCTCTCTCTCTCTCTGTCTTTCTTTCTCTTCCGCTCTCTCTCCCTCTCTCATACACGCGCGTCACAAACAAACACATAATGCATCCTGCAACGCATACAGTGTTATACTGTACTGAGTGTACTCGGCCACACAAGTCAGCGGGGTCATGTTTTCTTATTCTAGCTAAGAGTATACGACACCTTTAGCAAGGAGCGCGCCCCGCCCCCTCCGGGGACTATATAAAAACACGCTTTATAACCCATTAGCACTGGAGTTGAACTAAGGCATGTCATTACTCTTGGATGTGACACTACCCACGTGCATACACATGTGAACGTGGACGCACACACACACACACACACACACACACACACACAAGAGAAAACTGGCTTTAAGAGCAGGCAGGGAATGAGGGAATGCATGGCTTGTCAATACTGGTGCCGATTTAATTTGTTTGAGTTGGTAGGCTTTTATTCTGCTCCTTCTGTGCTCCCCTTCATACGTCCCTGTTGGTGGATGGAACAAACGCACTGACTGCCCGCGCCGTGTACCGACACACTGTCCAACACGCTGATGAATGGGTGGTCGGCACTCTGAGGCTCAGACACTGGCAAGCACACTGCTGGAGGGAGGTCTGAACAGGGCCGAGAGGAGAGGAGAGGAGAGGAGAGAGGAGAGAGGAGAGAGGAGAGAAGAGAGAAGAGAGAAGAGAGAAGAGAGAAGAGAGAAGAGAGAAGAGAGGAGAAGAGAAGAGAAGAGAAGAGAAGAGAAGAGAAGAGAAGAGAAGAGAAGAGAAGAGAAGAGAAGAGAAGAGGGGATCCAAAGTGAAACAATAGCAGAATGGTGAGAGCCATCCAACCCATTCATCAAACACTGACAGAACCCTGCGTCAGCCAGCGAGGGGGGGGGGAAGAAAAAAAAACAGACTCCCAGTAAATTGGCCCGCCTCTGTTCCTGTGCCTAACGTCTCCAACGTGTATTACACATGTACCGCTAAATGTATGGCTTCATCCGCCATGATGAACGAGGGCCAGGCTATCTGACACACAATTAGGCAGCGTCGGATGCCGATAGCGCCAAGGATCGGGTGGGTTGCCGTGGAAATCGGAGCCCAGTGGCGGTCGTGGCCTCTGCTGGAGCGCAAGAGCCTGGAGTTGTCATAACTGCGGGCCGAGGTTCTGGGATGTTTAAGAAGCCAATCCAGCAGAGGGATGGCTTACAAAGTACAAACTGTGCCTGCAAGGGCCTCACAACGCCCTTGGATCAGACTCTGGTCGTGCACACTCACATTATTTGCCAGACGCACAAACAAGACGCGCAAACAATCACACGTTTACTGAACAAAAACAAACAGACAGAGTACACTGTATGCACAGATGTCAAGGGCACGCTCCATGATGTTCTCTCTCTCTCTCTCTCTCTCTCTCTCTTTTCAATTAGCTTTATTGGCATGAATGTAATAGCTACAGTATTGCCAAAGCATGAAATTCAACAAAAGAACAAAACAAAATAAAATAAAAAATATAACAGAAAACAAAGCAAATAGAACATTAACTTTCACAATACAATATGAAAATACTGTCATACCGGTCAAAATGTCCAGTATTAAATGTGTCTGTGGTGTGTGTGTGTGTGTGTGTGTGTGTGTGTGTCAAGATGGTTCGTGTCAAGATAATAGTCACATTTACTATATTCAATGTGTATATTTCTTCTATGTGTCCCTCATTTTGTGACATGCAGTCACATACTATGCAGCCAGATGTGCTGCAGGTCCTTCTCTTCAACAACTCAAATCTATTAAAATATTCGGTTCTTATATTATTATATTTATGACATTTTAATAGAAAGTGTGTGTCAGTCTCTACCTCAGCAGAGGTACAATGACCACACACTCTTTGTTTTGGAGGTGTCACAGTCCGTGACATGTGTTACTGTATGTTTTTCTAGTGTTCCTTGTTCTTGATTTTGGTTTTACTTTACACTTGTGTGCTTTTATTTTGCAGTCTGTTAGTGTTTCCTGTGTTGCTCATGTTACCTGTGTTGTCTCACCAGTACCCTGATTAACCCAGTGTTTCCACCTTGTCTTGTTAGTCTTTTAGCCAATCATTGTGTTGATTATCTGTTGAGTTCACCTGTGTCTTTGTGTATTTATACTCCCCTGGTTTTTAATTTCCTTTGTCAGATCATTGTTTTATGTCACTTGTGTTCATGTTTGCCTAGTGTTCCTGCTGTTCTTGGATTTTGGTAATAAACCTTCTGCAATTCCACTACTTTGCCTCTCGGTCTCTGTCCTGCACTTGGGTCCGAAAACTTCCTGCCTCGTATTGTGAAAGGAGGTAGGTACTACGACTTCTTGTGTTGTCCTTTCTCTATGGCCAGACTGTGGTCACTCACACTGTATTTGGTCAAGATCTGTCTATGCTTTTTATCTTTGACCGAAAACAGATACTCAGCCAATTTATATTCATGTTTTTTTAGGGCCAAATAGCAATTAAGTTTGTTTTGAGTTTTGGTTTGACTGGTCCAATGTTCCAGATAGGTGCCTTATTAGTTTAAAATTTTGGTTGACTCTAATTAGTGGTTGTAAAGCAGTGCTGGTCTGAGGTTGAGGCTGGACACTGTTGTTGGGTTGTGAGTGATCAATAAGTCCCAGGACTAGTTGGCAGAAGGGACTCTTTTGGGGTTTCATCTCCTGGGATTGCAGGGCCTGGAATCCCAGGCTGTTTTGGGGGCTTGATTTTAGCTTGATTTTTACTCTCTCCCTCTCTCTCAATCAATCTCTCAAGAACGTGCACACGCGCGCACACACACAGGGAGATGCACTGACAACCACACACTCCGAGGCTTCACACTTATAAAACATCAGAAAATAGATGTTAAAGAGAAAATAATGGAGGGACTCCTCTCTCTGTGTGTGTGTGGAGAGAGAAAGGGGACAGAGTGCGAGAGAGGAAGAAGATTTGATTAAAGTGGACCAAAAACTCTCTCTCTCAGTAAGACATTGACACACACACACACACACACACACACACACACACACACACACACACACACACACACACACACACACACACACACACACACACACACACACACACACACACACACACACACACACACACACACACACACACACACACACACACACACACACACACACACACAGAGCTTTCTCTGCCTGCAATATGTTCTCCTGCCTTCCCTCAACGCAGAGGAGTTTAATGGCTTCCTCATTCCCATGTTGATTAACAACAGCCACACTGCCACATAGCCTGACACCAGAGGCGCAACACTGACCGAACGCTAGGGGGGGATATAGAGCGGCGCCGCGAAGCGGCGCCGCCGAAAAATCCGTCCCCCCCGTCCCCCCCACTACCCTAGGGGAGGGGGGGATGGGGGGGTCTAACCACCAAAACGTGGGGTTATGGTTAGGGTCGGACTACAGAGAGGTTGTTCCAGTGACTCAATCATTGAGTCACTGGAAGCTAAACTATCTGCAATTTCCCCGAAAAATAATTAGCCTATATCTATACAAGCTCCATTAGCAGGCAGCAGCATGTTTTGTCTAAATTGTCTTTGTGGCCAACAAATGTAGCTACATTTGCAAACAGTGCTGTTGACCATGTTGTTACATGGTCCATATAACATACCACCAGACCACCAACAGACAATGCCAATATGCTATATTAACATTAGAACGTTTTAAAGACAGATTAATTATTGACGACAATGCAACCTGTGGGTCCAACGTCACTGAAAACTTTCATAATGGCAATTAAATTTACTCACGAGTGCTGATGTGAAATGGAGGATGTAAGAACACACTTTTGTTGTATTAGAGCAGGGTAAATATGAAGTTTTGCGCCAAGGTCTTGTTTATATTCCTCTTTACATGTTATTGTCGCAATTTGGTCCGTCTGAGATCTGAGTGAGGGGGCCTTCCTGAGTGAGGGGGTTTCTGACGGCGTCGCTTACTCGCTTCCCCTCTGTCAGAGGTGGAAGCTACGCGCAGCCGTCGGGAACCCCCCCAAACCGACTGTCCCCCCCCCCCTCCAGAAAAGAGGTCTTTCTGCTACAGAAACTGTCAGACGAAGACCAAAAACACTAGCGGGGTTCCTATGTTGCGTTATATTTTTCGAAAGAAGCAACAGCTGTACCTATAGTCTCGTACCAGGCCCAAACTCATCTGGGGGGGACCAATGTGACGCTGGCAGGGGACGCGTCCCCCGCGTCCCCTAGGCTATTGCGCCCCTGCCTGACACACACACACGCACACACGTGCACGCAAACCCCAATTTTACCTCAAATTCAATTCAACTCAGAAAGCCCACAGTTCAAATTGAAAAGGTACCGGACCCGGGGTGCCACCAGGCTGACTGACTGCTGTTGATAGGATGCATGTACATTAGCTCATGCACGCCACCGAGCACACACTAAACAACAGCGCTGCCAGTGTGTCCACGCATGCACCCAAACTCCCACCAAGCACACTGTGATGAAATATCGTTGCCTAATCGTGCGCGCAGGGGGTGGTCTTGATTTAGAAGTTCTTCCAACGTCCACAACATTCACTCACGGCCCTTGTTGTACTCCACGGTCGTTTCAGCGCCGTTTATAATAAGTGAAAATAACAGTGGGTTTCTTGCTTGTGCAAGTGAGTCTGTGGTTGTGGTTCTAATGGTACTCGTCAGGGCCAAATCGGGACTGACAACCAGGAACAATCCGCCGACATCCAGTTTTGACAAACAGGTCCCCATTCCTTATACACATGTATAATTTACTCCTAACTTAAAGAATACCAATGGAACCAAATGGCCACGTAAGGCGGGTTCATTTGGTTCCATTTCTATACTGTCAGAGTTCTCTTTGAGAACCACTGCCCTATGGGGTCCTCAGAGTTATCACAGGGGGGGCCGTCAAATCTTTCTGTGATAGGAACCTGTTTTTACATGAACCACTGGAACAGGGGAACATTAGCCAAACATAGCCCCACACACCTCCCCTCCCCCCCCTACGTACACACAGCTCTACAACACGCTCCTCCTCACCTCTCCACCACGTCGTCTCCGCTCCAGCAGGTGGCGTCCTCCACAGCATCCCCCTCGCACAGCATCTCCGGCAGGGCGGCGAAGAACGACTTGTACCGCTGGAGATACCTGAGGAACTCCCTGAGGACACACAGCCACACACACACAGCCCCCCCCACACACACACACACACACACACACACACACACACACACACACACACACACACAGTTTATTAGGACATTTTGCATTCAATGTATGATCCACAGAGCTGACATTTCCAAGTTTTAGTTATTAGAGCAAAGGGGGGGTGTGGTGGGGGGTGTGTTAGTGGACAATTTGTGACGAAAAACACAGCTCTTTCTCACTATATCCGACCAACGGTGACATCTCTCTCCATGTCACGCACGGTCACGGCGTCATGCATTCATAACTGCTAATGACGAGGGGCGGTGACGGTGCGGCTCGGGCCGCGACCACTTCACTGAGCGAGCGAATATTTCTGCAGTTAGGCCGCGGCGGTGACGCGTGGTTCACTGGGTCTGCAAACACATGTTGTTGATAGAGACGTTGTCATCTTGGCCCCGAACAATGGGAACGATATTCTGAAATGCGCGCGGCGTTGCTACACACACACACACACATACAGCGGGGCCACCCAGGAGAGTCCCTCCGGTGGGAGAGAGCCAGGTCGCATGCTGGGACCGCAGGACCCCCCCATCAGTCAGAGCTGTCGTCACACGCTATGCCTTAAAGCCCCCCGTGTTTCCTGGAGGACGGTGGGCCGAATGAGAGTTAAACCTACACATTAATCACACGGACACGTTCACAGCAAACCGTTAAGACACATCTACAGGTCAGCTGACACCAGACAAAGGAAACTGGAAGGACACACACACACACACACACACACACACACACACACACACACACACACACACACACACACACACACACACACACACACACACACACACACACACACACACACACACACACACACACACACACACACACACACACACACACACACAGGTCCCTTGGGTCCATGCTTACCTAGAGATCTTTCTCAGACTGCTAAGCTTATCGTTCTTGGAGGGTTTCAGGGGGAAGGAGCTGGGGTTGATGGGAGTTGAAGTCCAAGGCGGAGGGGAAGGGGGAGATTGGTGCAAGCAAGGGAGGATGCAAGGCAGTAAGGGGGAGGGAGAGAGAGAGAGAGAGCGAGACAGAGAGAGAGAGAGAGAGAGGACAATAGGGATGGCATGACAATACAAGCAGGGAGGAGGGAGAAGAGACAAGTGAGTTGACCCTGGAAGAGACAGGGTGAATCATGCACATGCAGAGACCAAACCCGCCAAAAACACCACCACCCTCGCACCAAAAGTTACACCAAACCCCCATCAACCTCGCACCAACAGTTACATCATAGTAACAGATACAGTATAAAAAAACATGCAGTCTGTGAACGAGCGAACAAGAAAACAACCAAATGTTTTCCATGTGCGTATATAGACAAAGCATTTTTGGGGGAAAAACAACATCTGACGGGAGGAAGGATGAACAAACGGCTGGGGGGGAAAGGACACACAGAACGCTCTCTTTGACACGTGTGCTCGTAAAGTTCATGTCTGTGATGTTACGCTAAAGCTGCACCGTGCTCCACGTCCGCGTGTTTGTTCTACGAGGTGGACTACGTCAGGGGGCGCTACCGCAGTGGGCGCTGCCGTCTCTGAAGTGGCCACCGCCACACGTGCGTGCCCTCCGGTTCGCGGGTTTGGCAGCGGGCGGGCGGGCCTCGTGAGGGCCAGGTTTGCATTGCCATGAATTATGGCAGGAGTGCCGGGGCCAGTGGCCTGTCAGCTAGACTGGCACCACCGGCACAGTGATTCATGGTTGAGGACAAGGTCAGACAGGCAACAGTGCAAAAGTGTTAGCGCTTGTGCCGTGTGTGGTATTTCAGAGCAGATCAGAGCTGGTAGGGGTAGCTGTCTGGGTAAACAGGAAATCGCTGGCCCGTCATGTTTAATCTACTGTCCCGTCCCAACCCCACACCCCCCACCCCCCGCCTGCTGCCCCCCACTCGCCTGGCACATCACTGGCAGCTGCTGTGGGCATGAGCTTGGGTAACTCGGAGGCCGGGAGGGCATGCCAAGCACAACTTCCATTCTGAGCTCTCTTTCTCTCTGAGTGTGTGTGTGTGTGTGTGTGTGTGTGTGTGTGTGTGTGTGTGTGTGTGTGTGTGTGTGTGTGTGTGTGTGTGTGTGTGTGTGTGCTATATGTATTGCCCTTTTATAATGTCCCATGTGCAGGACAGAGGGTGGTGTGAGTAATGTGAGAACATGGAAACGCTGAAAGGTTTCACTGAGGTTTAATGTACCTTATAGAAAAGGTGAATATTCATGCGTTTTACCACCCATTACTTCTACAGTATGTTGGCACTCAGTACAAAAAAGAGAGACAGAAGAAATAAAAAGAAGGGGGAAAAACGGAAAAGAAAAAGAAAGGGGTATTTGTTGCGTTTCCCAGAGGAGAAATGACTTTGCTGCATTTGTCCCATCCTATTAGGACTCCAAGTGAGCACACAGGGAGCAATTAGTCCTTCTGTGGTGTTGCTCACAGGTCTGGTGTTCGGTCCCCCTGCACTGCCACCCACTATGATGTCATTCTACAGCACTTGGCCAAAACAATGGGCCGTTTGTTGGATATTATTTCTTTAAAGCTGCATTCTGTCATTATCATTGGAATCTGGGTACCCAGCGGAGGAGGCGCGTCTGACATGTCGTGGACATGAGCCTCCGGACGTCAAAACAGTGTAACTTAGTAGTATATCTATTTACCTGCTGCTACTGGAACTTTTTATGTATTGCGTTGCATGTCCTGAATGAATAGACCTTTAGCTAAGCCCCGCCCTCTCCCCATGGTTTGGACACTTTCATGCCGGGCTTTTTCATTCCAATGTAAATATCATGGACTTTACACATTAAATACTGGTTCATTTTTGGAAACGGACCTTCAATACCTCTTCCAAATCCGTCAACAAGGCCTGCCGTATGCAAAAATACGTATGTGACATTTCTTTTTTAAAACAATGTTTTATCATAAAACTAGTGGTGGGTGACCACCGCTCCGTTGGTGAGGTGACCACCGGAGCTGAAATAACGTTGAGCGGTGGTGAGTAAAAACAGAGAAAAGGGCTGGAGCGGTGGCGGTGGTTTGCTCTTCACCGCGGCTCGTGACGTCATGTTGTAGTTCGGTGGTCACCTCACCACCGAAAATCCAGACTATGTATGAGCCTTAAAACAGAGTTACAACATTGTTGGGGCAGAAAACAGCCTGGTCACGTGGCTCATGTACTAACGCGAGCCCATAGACTCCAATGCATTCGTAAACTTCCGGTTGTCCCCATTCAATAGAAATCTATGTAGAAGAGCCCCATGAAGTACACTTGACCAGTACACTTGGTCAGTCCAGGTTCCCTAGCCTAAATACAGTACACTTGGTCAATCCAGGTTCCCTAGCCTAAATACAGTACACTTGGTCAGTCCAGGTTCCCTATAGGCTAAATACAGTACACTTGGTCAGTCCAGGTTCCCTATAGCCTAAATACAGTACACTTGGTCAGTCCAGGTTCCCTATAGGCTAAATACAGTACACTTGGTCAGTCCAGGTTCCCTATAGCCTAAATACAGTACACTTGGTCAGTCCAGGTTCCCTATAGCCTAAATACAGTACACTTGGTCAGTCCAGGTTCCCTATAGCCTAAATACAGTACACTTGGTCAGTCCAGGTTCCCTATAGTCTAAATACAGTACACTTGGTCAGTCCAGGTTCCCTAGCCTAAATACAGTACACTTGGTCAGTCCAGGTTCCCTATAGCCTAAATACAGTACACTTGGTCAGTCCAGGTTCCCTATAGCCTAAATACAGTACACTTGGTCAGTCCAGGTTCCCTATAGCCTAAATACAGTACACTTGGTCAGTCCAGGTCCCCTAGCCTAAATACAGTACACTTGGTCAGTCCAGGTCCCCTAGCCTAAATACAGTACACTTGGTCAATCCAGGTTCCCTAGCCTAAATACAGTACACTTGGTCAGTCCAGGTTCCCTATAGGCTAAATACAGTACACTTGGTCAGTCCAGGTTCCCTAGCCTAAATACAGTACACTTGGTCAGTCCAGGTTCCCTAGCCTAAATACAGTACACATGGTCAGTCCAGGTTCCCTATAGCCTAAATACAGTACACTTGGTCTCACCTCTTCAGGTGGGCTAGCTGTCCCAGCAGCTGCTCCGCCGGTGGAATGGAGGGGGGCGGGGTGGGCGGGGGGCTGGTCGCCGAGGCACTGGAGGTCGTGACCTCTGGGTCTGTGGGCCGCGCACTGACAGGCTCCCCCGTCGACAGGCCACACACCTTGTCCACCTGTGGACAAACACACAGACGGACACCTGTTACCCTCATACGCACCGCACTGGCACGGAGGAGGTGCTAATGGGTTGCATGTGTGTGTGTGCAGTGCACGCACAGCACACACACACAGACACAAACATGCATTCACCACAGTACAACGGTTTGTTTTAGATTGTTGCTGCTGGGCAGAAACCTCCATGTCTCCATATAAATATTCACATACTTAAATAAATACGTAAATTAATGCCCTACTTCATCATACTGTAGCGTGGCACAAACGTTAGCCTGGCTCCAGCCCTGAATCGCTTGCCATGCATTAAAAAATATATGAACGAAACAAACATTCAGGCTGAGTGTCAGGCTACACAAACGTATCAAAAGTAGATCTACAAGCTCAAACATGTGGTGCGAAGCTTGTAATCCTGAAAACAGTTTCAAACAAACGTTGCTCTCGGCTTTAAAATGAACCAACGGCCGCACACACACACACACACACACACACACACACACACACACACACACACACACACACACACACACACACACACACACACACACACACACACACACACACACACACACACACACACACACACACACACACACAGAGTCTGGTTTGGTAATGATGATGAGTATCTCCGCTGGGCTATTAAAGCCAGTGAGGAGAGAGGGAGAGGGATAAGGCACTGGGGTCATGAGAATAGAGGGCCGCGTGCTCGCAGTCCAGACGCAAAAAAATCAATGGCATCTCATTGGCTTAAAAGCCTCTATTAAGTGGTCCTCAATTAAGCCGGAGAGACAGACGGAAGCTAATGGCTCCTCGATGAAGGACTCTTGAGCCGCGCTGCGCTATACGGTGAATCAATGTCCGCGCACGGCATCCGCCGGACGGATGAGACCCTCTGTCATGTCTTGGCATCCGGAATAGGCTATCTTGCTCTTTAGCGCCATTATTTATTTACTAGTGATTTACCAAAGCACTGCTTTGAACTGATGACTGGCATTGCTGCGGCGACTCCCATGCACCATGACCTCATTGGATGGATGCAGCCACTAATCAGAGGCGGGAATTAGCTACATTTTAGTTTAGTTTTTTCCCAAAAGCTGTCTTTTTGAGAAAAGTAAATTCCTCACATGAGGTCATTATATCGTTGATGTCGGGCATAAATCTCCTATCTCCATTTTCTAACTTTTTACATTATTTGGTGAATTGACGCCCTTCTACTTTGTAGTTTGTACAGTAGATCTGCTATAGTCTACGTTTGAATCTGAAAAGTTTGGACATAATGAGGTTTCCACCCGACAGAGGCCATAATATTCTTTATATCCTAGGCTATATTACAAACCTTTTCTCCATCTGCATCGAATGTAAAAAAACACATACAGTACTGTATTTGTGGCGTTAGTGCCACTAGGCACATGCATTATTTATTATTTATCAAGCTCCGCTGATCCCGGTGAAATCGAGACGCATTGAATAAGTCTCAAAAGACCGCCGTGCTTCCTGCGAGTCCACGACAACACTGGCTGGTTCACCAGGCAACGCAAAGCAGACATTCACAAAATGTACTGTTTGGAAAACAACCACACACGCAACGCCGCAGTGAGTTTGTTTCACGTGTTTGTCTCTGTAACTATGTGCATAACATATACATGAACAGCTTAGTCACAGTCTTCAGAAGACACACGCAGTGTCGTATGAGGCACACAGCACATGGAACTGCATGATACGTGAACACCACAATAATAAATAAATAAAATATAAAATAATAGGGGTGAGGGGACCCTAACCCTAACCCAACAATGGCACTTTGGAACGGTTCTCAAAATCCCTAAATCTGACCCTGCCGCTAATGATGAGTGCACACTATAATGTACGTTTATACAGGTCTGGATTAGGATGAGACCAGGACGATGCTAAAGCTGTAGGCGCAACGCAATGTTGCACTTCACGCGGCTCAAGGTCTTATGCCTTTGACTTGTACGCATTGGACTCGTAAAGAACGAGGCCGCTATAATGTAAAAATGACTGTGGGTGGCAAACTTCAAAGCCGCAGCTCAAGTGGTTCCCGGGTTTGAGTAGGTCCATGCCAGACGCCCTGCCACGCTGGTGGAGGTGTTTAGGGGAGCTCATAACACTTCTAAAACAATGGAATGCACAAACATAAACACACACAGGCCCTCTCCATATGGGAACGGGGTTGGAAGGTTTGTGAGAGCATGTGTCCCCACATAGCATCCCTGTCGGGCAGAAACCTCCTATCTACATGTTTGAGCCTTTTCTGTTTTTTTCTGTCAATAAACGCCATACCATCATACTACAGCGTCACACCAAATCATCAACAGTAGCAGATCCACAAGCTCAAAACATGTCACGGAGCGACGCGCTTCGAGCTCGTCCATCCACTACTTTTACCGCTTTTGAATTCGAATCCGAAAGAGTAACCGTTTTGGACATACGAGGTTCGCCCGCCCGGCAGAGACGGGCATGCATGTGTGCACATGTGCAAGGCGTGCATGTGTCTGTGTGTCTGTGTCCACATGCTGGGGAGATGTGTAAGCCCTGGAAGCAGCTGAAATATGCGTTAACAGTTACAGAACACGGCGGTGGTGCATGGTGGTGTTGGTCGGGGTCCATATGCCCAGGCCGGAGCTATAAATAGTCCTCCTCCGCCTCCAGGGTGAGGTAGAGCACTCATCACATGTGCCCTATAAATGGAGTTTAAATGGAGGTTTCCACATAGTGGACCAGCTATTCCCGAGCACCGAGGGACCGTCAATGACATGCCGCTGACAGAAACCTTATGTAGATCTGCTGTGGACATTTAACATCTACAACTTTAATATGGATTTTTGTTTTTTTTAACTCTACTCTTTTTGAATCTCTCTTTCTCTCTCTCTCTCTCCAACGATGGTCTCTTCTAGTTCTCTCTTGGGCCAGATGCTGGGCGTGCGGACGGCTTGTTTCATTGCATTAACCTTAGCGCCCGCCGGGGCCCATAAAAAACCTCCACGTGTGTTGTGCACGCTGGTGCTGCTTGGCCACACATTGTGCACAAAGGCACGCGCACATGTGCGCACACACACACACACACACGGCTGGAAGAAAAAAGATAGAAGGTAGCAACTGTTTTGTGCCATACGGCCTGTCAACACCGTCTGAGCCAAGAGAGCTCTGCACATTGTTCCACGTACTCCATCACTCCTCACGTCGCTGTGCATCAAACAGCAGAACTATCCCGTCTGAAGCATCGCAACGCACTGTGAGCTTATAGCAGAACTAGCCGTCTGAAGCATCACAACGCACTGTGGGCTCAAATAGCAGAACTAGCCCGTCTGAAGCATCACAACGCACTGTGGGCTAATAGCAGAACTAGCCCGTCTGAAGCATCACAACGCACTGTGAGCTTATAGCAGAACTAGCCCGTCTGAAGCATCGCAACGCACTGTGGGCTAATAGCAGAACTAGCCCGTCTGAAGCATCGCAACACACTGTGGGCTTATAGCAGAACTAGCCCGTCTGAAGCATCGCAACGCACTGTGAGCTTATAGCAGAACTAGCCCGTCTGAAGCATCGCAACGCACTGTGAGCTTATAGCAGAACTAGCCCGTCTGAAGCATCGCAACGCACTGTGGGCTTAAATAGCAGAACTAGCCCGTCTGAAGCATCACAACGCACTGTGAGCTTATAGCAGAACTAGCCCGTCTGAAGCATCGCAACACACTGTGGGCTTATAGCAGAACTATCCCGTCTGAAGCATCGCAACACACTGTGAGCTTATAGCAGAACTAGCCCGTCTGAAGCATCACAACACACTGTGGGCTAATAGCAGAACTAGCCCGTCTGAAGCATCACAACACACTGTGGGCTAATAGCAGAACTAGCCCGTCTGAAGCATCACAACACACTGTGGGCTAATAGCAGAACTAGCCCGTCTGAAGCATCGCAACGCACTGTGGGCTAATAGCAGAACTATCCCGTCTGAAGCATCGCAACGCACTGTGGGCTTATAGCAGAACTATCCCGTCTGAAGCATCGCAACACACTGTGGGCTAATAGCAGAACTATCCCGTCTGAAGCATCGCAACACACTGTGGCTTATAGCAGAACTAGCCCGTCTGAAGCATCGCAACACACTGTGGGCTAATAGCAGAACTATCCCGTCTGAAGCATCGCAACACACTGTGGGCTAATAGCAGAACTATCCCGTCTGAAGCATCGCAACACACTGTGGGCTTATAGCAGAACTAGCCCGTCTGAAGCATCGCAACACACTGTGGGCTTATAGCAGAACTAGCCCGTCTGAAGCATCGCAACGCACTGTGGGCTAATAGCAGAACTAGCCGTCTGAAGCATCGCAACACACTGTGGGCTAATAGCAGAACTATCCCGTCTGAAGCATCGCAACACACTGTGGGCTAATAGCAGAACTATCCCGTCTGAAGCATCGCAACGCACTGTGAGCTTATAGCAGAACTAGCCCGTCTGAAGCATCGCAACACACTGTGGGCTTATAGCAGAACTAGCCCGTCTGAAGCATCGCAACGCACTGTGGGCTTATAGCAGAACTAGCCCGTCTGAAGCATCGCAACGCACTGTGGGCTAATAGCAGGACTAGCCCGTCTGAAGCATCGCAACGCACTGTGGGCTTATAGCAGAACTAGCCCGTCTGAAGCATCGCAACGCACTGTGGGCTCATCAAACAGCAGAACTAGCCCATCTGAAGCATCGCAACGCACTGTGAGCTGTGCATCAAACAGCAGAACTAGCCCGTCTGCAGCATCGCAACGCACTGTGGGCTTGTCCATCAGAACTAGCCCGTCTGAAGCATCGCAACACACTGTGAGCTGGTCCATCAGAACTAGCCCGTCTGAAGCATCGCAACACACTGTGGGCTTGTCCATCAGAACTAGCCCGTCTGAAGCATCGCAACACACTGTGAGCTGGTCCATCAGAACTAGCCCGTCTGAAGCATCGCAACACACTGTGGGCTATAGCAGAACTAGCCCGTCTGAAGCATCGCAACGCACTGTGGGCTATAGCAGAACTAGCCCGTCTGAAGCATCGCAACACACTGTGAGCTGGTCCATCAGAACTAGCCCGTCTGAAGCATCGCAACGCACTGTGAGCTTGTCCATCTGCTATTTCTGTTCAATCTGTTGCTGTAGGGCATAGCAGTGGTGCGGCCATTTTCTGGTTCCCTCCATCCAAACCCCATTCATGTTTTCCCACAGGCTAGAGATTTAAATTAGTTAATTAATTAAATTAATTATTTCATTTTAAGCCTATAGAATCAAGCCAATGTGTAAAAGATATTTCCTTAAAAATAAATATATATATATGCATATATTGCATATATTACATTTTGCAGAGTACACTTGCAGAGTACGCGTGTCATTCTTGTTTCCCTAGCTTTTTTTGTTTCAAAAATAGCAGATCTACATGCTCATAGTGCAACATGAAGTGACACGCTTGTATATCTGCTATATTTTAATATCCAAAGTATAAAATTGAAGTTGCCATTAACCAATTTAGCTGGGGACCCCTAGGTACCCCCTCCAAGGACCCCTGGGGGTCCTCGGACCCCACTTTGTGAACCAGTGTGCCATGCAGGGTTCATGTGGTTAACATCGTTCTAAATCAGTGGCAGCACGGAAAATGTTGCTCGGCACGAGGTTTAATTGGAACGATCTTAAATTTCAAACTTGCACAAAGTGGATCGTTTCATGAAATAAAATCTATCCAAACTGGAATATCTGAGCAAGGTAAATGGCGAATAATGGATAGTGTCGAAGTCACGGTTTGTTTTTTATTCGTCGCTGATTGGCCCCCAAGCCTCGCTGCATTGCTGCCAAGCACTTTGTTTACTGAGTTAGTAGCAACAGAATAAAACACTGCAGGCCAACATCATTTATCTGGGCAACAGTTAAGAGTATTAAAGTTGAGGCTAATTCACTCCAGTCTACAATCATTCTTAATTAAAAACCTGCCTATTTTTTGTACTAACAGGCTTTACAGATCTGCATTTTGGAGTTTAAATGGACAGGTTTTAAAGCTCATATTTCCCACTCTGTATCGCTGTGGTGTGTGTGTTTAATACACCAAACCAGACTGCTCGTTTTAGGTGAAACAGAATGTGTCGTGATATGATGCGTTGTGAACTTATATAATAGGCTATTTTCAATGTACATATATAGGGTTGAAGTGGTCCAGCTGATTTTGATGCTACATTAACCAAGTTAGCCGTGGACCTCCTGGAACCCCCTCAAGGACCCCCGGGGGTCCCCGCACACCACTTTTAGAAACCACTGAGGCCCCGTTTGTGGTTCACGTTAAAGAGCCTGTAAACAGGAAATGCCCTGTTTTGGCCATTTCCTACTGAGAGCGGGATTATTATTTTGGGGGTGGGGCTAACAGGGTCTTTAAGTTATCGGCCAGGTCATTGTAAGAGAGTGTCTGGGAGGTCTACCTTGTTATGGCTGTGTTTATTTACATGTTTGTTGAGTGTGTGTGTGTGTGTGTGTGTGTGTGTGTGTGTGTGGTGAACGTGGCGACCATGGCAAACAGGGCAGGTGTGCAGAGGGTGGAGTAGAATGCAGACTGGTAGTAATAATACCCATAGCTATTACAGGACTGCATGCATTCCTTAGACAAACTCAGATCCCTGAAAACACACACGCGCGCGCACGCACGCACGCGCGCACGCGCACACGCGCACACGCGCACACGCGCACACGCGCACACGCGCACACACGCACACACGCACACACGCACACACGCACACACGCACACACGCACACACGCACACACGCACACACGCACACACACACACACACACACACACACACACACCCCCCCACCCCCCCATCTGGGTTTGACAAGGCCCTGACACACACCAAACAGACAGGGCAGCTGTCCATACAACTAGCTGCACCTTGACACTGCTAAACCAACTTACACAGAAGCTTCCGACACCATACAGAAACACGATATGGGAGCAAAAAGTCTCACAGATAAGGTATGGTGATACATTAACCACCTATAGGTTAGGGTTAATATTAATATAAAGAAAAACGTTTTCATTGTGATAAATACGTACTTAAGTATACTATGTTAGTTCCTTTAATCGAAGCTGGAAAACACAGTCGATTGATTGATCATCAAGCCGAAGCAAGCGAACCAAAGCGATGTTCTTGTCAGTCTACAACTCATCGTATGACTTCATGTTTAGATACTGTAAAAGGCTTTGAACATTTGTGTATTTCCTCTGAGGGAAAATAAAGTCTTTCATATCTTTTCAAACTTTGATCTTGAACTTTTGTTTATTTGCGTGTGATGGATGAAAACATTGCATCTCCTTCATACTCATGCGTATTTATATATGTTCCATTAGATGAAGAGTCATGAAGTTCACTCTGCACATAAAATAAGAGAAATAAAAATACAAATCAAATAAATGAAACTAGACCAGGTGAAAGCCATGCTTTGTCTGAGCAATGGGTGGGATTACGTTAGCATCCTAGTTCCAATGTTCATTTTTTTTTAAATGATGCCCTTTCTCGCCTGTCTGCTCTGTGACAAGTTCAGAGAACAAAAAAAAGGAAAATGTAAACATTTCCCTAAAATATGTGTGTCAGGGGGAGGTCACTACCAGTTCTGTTTGTGCTATCCACAAACCTTTTTACAACAAAACCGGGGTTGAGAGCAGGTTCAGAACACGGGGGGTAGGGTAGAGGGGGGGGGGGGGGGGGGTCTCGCTCCATACAAAACGGGACCAGAAAGAATCGGGCTGGAGACCCAATGCATATCAAAACAATAACGTTGACGCAAATCAGTCGGACGCCCCGGCTAACCGCGCAAGTATGTAAACACAACACGAGATCATCGCAAGGCAAAATAAACTCTGTCCCCTCTTTACTGTATATGTATATGCTGCATCTTATGGCACCATAAGCCCTGTGACAGCCAAACGGCTGACCGCTTGAGTGATGGCATGGACCGAGACATGTCTGCAATAAATCAATTACCCCCTGACCTGATGATGGCATGAGAAATGGACATCCCACATGGACATGGCTTGAGCATGTTTGCGCATGCGTGCGTGCGTGCGTATGTGTGTGTGACCGAGACCATCTGTTTGCCCTTGTTATACCTTTACAATCCCAACTATTCCGTGTCCGACATTCCTAATGTGATTGCCTGAGGATGGAGGCTGAAGAGGGGAATACGTGGGAGAGGGATGCGTGCAGTTGAGCTGGGAAGTCTTTAGGGAAATATGAGGCATTTGTTCTGCATACATTTTAGAGGCTGGCAGATGAAATTAGAGTCCTGTTGCTCTGGGCAGGAGATAGAGAGAGAGAGAGAGAGAGAGAGAGAGAGAGAGAGGAGAGAGTACACGCACTACAGTATATTGTACCAACTACAAATTATTTTAGACATCTATGTGCGTTAGTCTAACAAATTCGACATAACACAGGTTCTGCCGCAAATTGACTTGACTACAACTTTGAAGCAGTGGGTAGGACTCCACACCCTCGTATGTGTATCCGTCCCTGAGCAGAAATATTTTCTTCTAGCAAGTGGTAACGTTTCAAGCCGAATTCTGAAGGTCTGAGGAAGAGCTTCGGCTCGAAACGTTACCACTTGCTTGAAGTAAATATTTCTGCAAGGGAGCAGAAAATGGTGTGGGGACTCCTTTATTTCTTGAACTATCATTGTTTTTGATCGGGCACCCAGCCTAATAGGTTGTGGATGTGCGTGTCTTTTTGGTTGTTTTTCAGCCTCCGTTTTGCCACTACACCCGCCCCTGAGCCTCATATGTGGTGCATATCTCTCTGCTGTCCTGAGGCCAGAGACTGAGAGACGAGTAGGGGCCAAGGGAGTCGGCCTCCGGGTGTCCAAGCCTGCACGGCCAAACCCAGCCCAGGTTCATCCCGGCCTCCGAGGGAGTATTGGCTTACAAATATCAGTGGTGGTCTGTCTTCCCCGTTTATTTATCGAGGGATTAGCCAGGGAAGCCGAGGGGAACTTTCTCAGCCCCCTCTCACCCCGCGCGCCGCACTGCCTTGTGGGTAATAGGATGAACGGGGGGGGGGGGGGGGGGGGGGGAGTCGGGGGAGGGGTTGTCCGGTCAGCGAGGTCCCCCTTTGTCCCCTGCTAGGCTATAGTTTTGTATGCTGAAAGGAGTGAACACACACTACACTACTACAAGCATGCAGCACATCCGCACACGCGCACACCACACACACACTTGTCTGCCCATGCCTACATCTACTGCCAGTGACTGTTAAACCCTGGGAACAGTGTTCCGTTTGCCAGCCCTGGCAGCGGGAACAGAACAGACCACTTGCAGCTCAAAGCACTCTATAGCAGAGCCCACACTTTGTTGCTGACTCAGACAAATGCGCACACAGTCCTCCCCTGCAGCGAGCTCCCTTCCATATAGCTCAGCTAGAGCGGAGAACTGGAGGAGAGAAAAGCGGTGATCCTTATAGGTCGCTGGTTCAATTCCGGCTCGAAGGAGGGGTTGCTTTTTGTGCTTGCGGGGGCCCTTGTTTGCAGGAACAAAAGAGCGGGCAGCCACACACTGCGATCTTGTTATATCAACAGCCAGCGACCTGGGGTAAAAAGCGAGCCCCATCCCCTCAAGCACTGTAAAAACAGTCAAGACAATGCCAGAATTTGAGCCAAACCAATATTGACAGTATTCATTTATCATAGTCACACAGCGTTTTGGCCTAAGTGGTGCAAATGGAGACGGGGTTTCTACAAATTGACGGTCCTGTACCAGCGGATGTATTGTACCAACAGAAATCACTGGAGTCTGTCTGCTGGACATAACTCACCAACTCTCTGGTGTGTTTTCATAGCACACAGCCACAACTAATATGGTCAAATTGCATTTAGTTTAAATGCATGTGTCCTCCCATGTGCGTGTGTGTGTGTGTGTGTGTGTGTGTGTGTGTGTGTGTTTTATTACTACTCCATGGTGGGAAGGACATCAGTATGAATTCTCTCTGTCTCCATTCATGTCTCATTGTGCTCTCTGGGGTCAGCTGGATGCATCCATCATCCAACCACATAGTCATAGTCAGACCCAAATTGTAACGGGACACACTCATGCCACATTTCTAAGTTTAATTCCTCTTTGTAGCCCTGCAGTAATACATTTACACCGAAGGTGGGGCCAAGAAAGCTCCATTCCCCAAAGTGACATATTTCAAGCCTCTCTGGGAGGGTACCAAATGGACCCAAATGGACTCTTCATATTATATCCAGGGGTGCACATCACTGGTGTGCCAGTGCGCATGCGTCGTCAAAATGCATGCTGGTGCGGCAGATCAATTAAACGCATGGAGGCACTTTTGCGTACCAGGATCTGGGGCTGCTGGGACAGAAATGTACTTCCTAAGAATCCTGACACAACATTCCGTTGCATTACAGCCAGGCACTCATCAAAATGTCCAAGAAGCCAGCCCCATTACTCTGGTGTCACCTACTACAAATGTCTATCTACGTCCTGGAAGTAGACTTAGAAATAAAGCTAGTGTTGACTATCATTACAAGTCGCTCTTGAAGAGGAAGAGAAAGTCTTGGTTGTAACCAGAGCTGTATAGATGAAGAGTCACGACACTCTTTGATCTCGCCGCAAAGTGAGGTGCTATGGGCTATAGTTCCAAACATTGGATAGAATGAGCACTCCGGCATTCCATAATTACAATGGCAATCGACGCTAGTGTCGTCACACTCATAATAGATCACGCTGGTTGTAACCAAGTTGCCATGACAGTTGTTGAAAGTGAAAAATGTTATGATGATACGGCTGCTGTTCGGAGCAGTAAACAAGAACCCATGTGGATTAAACACAAGCTTTTAGCCAAAATTCACAGATTTACGATATGAAAACCATGCACCTGTCACGTAAACGATGTACACACTTTGGAATTATGTGCATGCTGGCTAAAGTTACGTTGTGGTAGTAGAGTAGAGATGACGACCCCTCCCCCATGCAGTGCGAACCCGAGGCAGTGTTGTGTTGTTGATTTTCCTTTTCTTTTTTCCTGAAAATTTTGGACATAGCTGGTTTTATGTAAATAAAAGGCACAGAGGTAACCAGTCATCTACCACCCGGACAAAGACAGACGTGTGCAACGGGTACTCTGACAAAGCCTCCAACAAACACTAATGCCCTTTCTCAATTCCCCCCTTCTCCCTGACCCTTAGCCCTTCCCCTTGCTGATGCGCGTTCACCTGAGGGTATACTGTAAATTGTTTTTCCTTTTTCTAACCTTGTATATGATATAACTGTACCGGTGTACCATTCTATACAAACTGTTAATACAATAATCAATGAATCAGGTACAACTGTTGAGCAGGTGTCAGAATGAGCTATATCTAGCTGAATTACATTCTTGTGGGCTATCAAGATGAGACAAAAGTACAATATATTAATTTCATTATAACCACAGCAATGTTATATTTACGTTCCATCTCTTCTCCCAAAATAGCAGATCTACAGCTTATAGCAGTGGTCCTTGCACTGCTAGAGCCGTACAAATCTATGGGGTCCCTGGCATATCTCTTCAAATGGGGGTCTGCGGGCTTGACATGAAAAGGTTTGGGAACCACTGGCCTATAGTGAGCTTGCAGATCAGCTATTTTCTGAGAACAGGTTGTATATCAATATATTATATCACATATCAATATCTACAAGGGACGTTCAATATTTAGGGACATTCCAATTCCTAGGGGGATGATTTATCCGCCTACCACTTGACACTCATTATGTAGGCTTGTAGGGGCAAGGGGAAGGGGCAGGGTTAAAAAAGGAATTGAGACTCAGACATATTGGCAGGTGGAGCGAGATCAATTCGTGGCGGTGACGACTCGCCACGACCTATTTTTTTACGCCATGGCGTATTCTTCATTTTCCGCCATGACAGAACAGAATCCGCCGTGGCGAGTACAGAATCCGCCGTGGCGACGACTCGCCACGACCTATTTTTTTACGCCATGGCGTATTCTTCATTTTCCGCCGTGGCGAGTACAGAATCCGCCATTGTTTATTTTTTTTTTGCGTGCCATGGTGCAGGTTTTATTGTCCTATTAGTACTATTCTCGGAATTATTTCATCCTCTTCTAGCGTAATGGTTAGCGCTCTCGCCCCTATAGTCAAGACACTGTGCCGACGCAGGTTCGATTCTTGCAAAAAGCAAAGTTTTTTTTTTTAAAGTTATTTTTTTACCCGTACATACAGTGTGTGTGCGTGCGTGCGTATACAGTGTGCGTGCGTGTATGCGTGCGTATACAGTGTGTGTGTGTGTGTGTGTGTGTGTGCGTGCTTCATCGTATTTATTATTATTACCTGCATATTAATAATAATAATAATAATAATAAATACGATGAAGCACGCACGCACACACACACACACTGTATACGCACGCATACACGCACGCACACTGTATACGCACGCACGCACGCACACACACTGTATGTACGGGTAAAAAAAATACTTTAAAAAAAAATACTTTGCTTATTGCAAGAATCGAACCTGCGTCGGCACAGTGCCTTGACTATAGGGGCGAGAGCGCTAACCATTACGCTAGAAGAGGATGAAATAATTCCGAGAATAGTACTACTAGGACAATAAAACCTGCACCACGGCACGCAAAAAAAAAATAAACAATGGCGGATTCTGTACTCGCCACGGCGGATGCGTGCGTATACAGTGTGTGTGTGCGTGCGTGCGTGCGTGCTTCATCGTATTTATTATTATTACCTGCATATTAATAATAATAATAATAATAATAAATACGATGAAGCACGCACGCACACACACACACTGTATACGCACGCATACACGCACGCACACTGTATACGCACGCACGCACACACACTGTATGTACGTGTAAAAAAAAAACTTTAAAAAAAAAAAACTTTGCTTTTTGCAAGAATCGAACCTGCGTCGGCACAGTGCCTTGACGTTTGACTATAGGGGCGAGAGCGCTAACCATTACGCTAGAAGAGGATGAAATAATTCCGAGAATAGTACTAATAGGACAATAAAACCTGCACCACGGCACGCAAAAAAAAAATAAACAATGGCGGATTCTGTACTCGCCACGGCGGAAAATGAAGAATACGCCATGGCGTAAAAAAATAGGTCGTGGCGAGTCGTCGCCACGGCGGATTCTGTACTCGCCACGGCGGATTCTGTTCTGTCATGGCGGAAAATGAAGAATACGCCATGGCGTAAAAAAATAGGTCGTGGCGAGTCGTCACCGCCACGAATTGATCTCGCTGTCTCTCCATATTGGTCTGATCGGCGGTGGAACGTACGTATAGGTGTGAGGGACTCTATACACGTTAGACCCGCGTACTGGCCCCAACCTCTAGCAACTACAACAAACCTTCAGAAGCACATATTTTAGGCTGCATACTATTGCCCCATAATCATTCAGTGTTCAGGTTCAGTGAGATAAGGGACCCAGGAACGTATGGACTGTTGGACCGTCTAATGGGATCCAAAATGGGTAGATAACTATTGCATGCGTCCGTATGTGTCGCCTGTCGCCTGAAGCAATGAGACAGACCACGCCCACTGACCCCCTGGCCTGGGTCCAGCCCCTCCCACCGTGGCCTGGACGGCTCGGCACTCACTTCCTGAGAGAGACGGGCTTCCCGTACTCCGCGTTTTCCCAGAAAGCCTCGATGGTGTCAGCGCAAGGTCGATTTACTGTCCACGTCTCTTTTTCTTCCCTCTTCTGCGTCCTCCCCATCATCTCCTCGTCGCCAGTCTCCCCATTTCCTCTGTCACTCATCATTCCTGCATGCGGCCTAGTTGCACATTTCTCCCTCTTCTTCCTGCTCAGCCCTTTCCTTCTCTCTGCTTGTTCCTTATCCCCCCCCCCCTCTCTCTCCCCTTCCAAATGATGTCAGTGCTAATTAAAGAGAGACGCAGGTCCCTCATATATCACAGGGAGAAGTCCTTGAGGCTCCAAGTCAGAGAAAACGGGAACATTGAGTTTCTCTTTCTCTCCACACTCAGACTTGTTTACCCTGATTAAATCATTCACAGATGATCTCAAAATGAGAGGCTTTCGGTCCCCCCCTCCCTCCATCCCCTCCTTTACCCCGTTATGTTGGCTTTGTTGACATCAAAATGTCCTCCCGGCTCATCTCTGTAAACACATTTAAGAGAATTACAGGCAGAATAAAAATATGGCTATAGCGATCCCACTAAACGGGACATGCGCAGTGCCACTGAAGAGAGGGAGGAATGGAGTTGGATTGATAAAGGTTAAGAGAGTTCTCTTAACCTCCTTGGTCTCTGCATGTACTGTATAGCGCGCGCACACACACACACACACACACACACATGACCCTTTCCCTGAAGCGGACCAGAAAACGTACTAGTATTACTATCCTTGCGGGGGTCCTCCTTGGTCTCTGCATGTACTGTATATAGTAGCATGCACACGCACGCACGCACACGCGCACACACACACACACACACCCCTTCAGGAGACCAAAATTTATGTACTACTTGATAGCCACTAATGGCCATCCAAGCAAGCATGCAGAGAGATAGAGAGGCAGCACATAAACAAGCATTAGCATGCTATGCGGGTATCCCGTTGGCACCAAGAGGTGAGCAGAGGGGGCATTGTGTGTGTGATGGAATGCCAGGCCCCATGGGTACCAGGTAGAAAGGCAGAGTGACAGGTGATATTTATAGCCCGATGGCATGGGGACAGGGGTCTGGTGGGGGGGTGGGGGGGAGGAGAAGGGTTACCAAGGGTAAAAAGGGGCCACGTAGGGGCGGAGAGCCCGAGGGTGAAGACTGCGTTGGTGTTGCTTTCACTGTGGATGGAAAAACACGCTTCCACATGGGAGCCGCGTTCCCACAGAGAAAAGGCTGGAGGTGGCATTGCTAATGCTGCAGGATTTTGACATGCTATCTGGTTCACTCACTGCAACACAGGCAGTACTGGGCCGAGGACACGGGGCAGCTGTGAATGGTTCACTCACTGCAACACAGGCAGTACTGGGCCGAGGACACGGGGCAGCTGTGAATGGTTCACTCACTGCAACACAGGCAGTACTGGGTCGAGGACACGGGTTCAATAGCAGCTGTGAATGGCTATTGAACCCGCATGGCAGCAACGAGCTCGTCGCAGTCATCAGTTAACTCAAAGAGTTCCCAGCCTTTTCTGAAAAGGGCCCAAGTGAAAATCTTGAAAGTGTTGCACGGCCCACCCATCTGACCGCTTAACACGCGTGCGTTTTCAGAGGATATTTATTAAAAATGATCATCATCTATCGATTATGTTCCGCCTCGGATCAATGGAACCTATACGTAGCTGTTAGTGTTGCGTGGGCCCGGCTTTTTTGCATAACCCGCCCGTTCTGCCCCGCCACATGAGCCAGCCCGCAGCAATCTGCCCCGCAAAACCATAATGAACAACTCGCCCGCGCACCACTAGTAGCTATACTTTAAGTTCTAATGTATTGGTGTCACGTTTTGCTATTGATGTTACATTATCAACTCTTAGAGTTTTGACAATTATTTGGGGGCCCACTTCCAAAATCCTCACAGCTAAAGCCTCGCACTCAGCTGCGTGCTAGTGTCGTGCTCAGTAAATAGCAGATCTACAAGCTCACAACGCGTCACATTTGTGTCGCCTTGTGAGCTTGTACATCTGCCATTTTGCTGCACGCAACATAAGCATGCAACTAAGTATAACTGAGGCTTAAGAAGGGTGAGAAGCACTGTTTTGACTGACGTCATCAGCGTGACTGACACCAGTGGAAATGCTGCAGTGTCTTCGCTGAGCAGCCTCCGGAAAGAACTATAAGCCACTACAGAGGAGGAGCTTTATTATGGACCCAAGACAGTAAGCAGTGCAGAGCAAGCCTTTGAGTCTCAAGAGGGGTGGCTACAACCCATCAGTCATCATCGTAAAGCTCCGACTCAGACAAGACATGGTTCTTGTCTACTGTCAACCCTCTTCCCCTTTCTCCTGTCATCTCTCTCTCTCTCTCTCTCTCTCTCTCTCTCTCTCTCTCTCCCGCCCCCCTCCCCCCCCTCTCTCTCCCTCTCACCCCCCCACCCATGATCTCTCACTGTGGGTGAAATGCTTGCAGCCAAGTAACAGACCACAGGGTGGGTGGGTGTGTGTGTGTGTGTGTGTGTGTGTGCACGTGCGCATGGGGGGGGGGGGGGGGGGTGGGGGGGTGGCAGGCACCGCCATCTCACCGCACCATTTAGTCTCTCTCCTACACAGACACTCCGTTGGCTCGTAATCTGCCGCATATCTGAGACATGAGATGATTTCTTGAAAATTATATGATTCCTTCCCCCGATCCAAGTCATGGGTCATATAAAAGGAATAATACACTGAAAGAAACGCCGGCTCGGTTGTTCGGATCTCGTTTTAATAACACGGCAATCAATCATTCGATGATTGCTTCGCTATTACCTCCGTATTTCCACACGGGGGGATTTCTTTTTGTTGTGCCGCTGAGAATGGGCGCATATCATCAGCATATCGCCTCCGTCGCGTGGAAACCTCATATGTCCAAAAGCTGCACAAAGGTGCAGATCTACAAGTTCAAAACGCTTAGTGCAGCATTTCGACCATGCGGATCTGCTACTGAATTTGGTGCTTTCATGTTACGATGTTGGATGGATCAAGTATACAGGGAGGTCATTTACGAAATAACACAAAAAGTTAGAATATGGAGTGAAGAGGTTTCTGTCCGACGGCAACGATATTCAAGCTGGGCAAATGCCAGGGTAAAGAGGCAAGAGGGGAGAAGACTGTGTGTGTGTGTGTGTGTGTGTGTGTGTGTGTGTGTGTGTGTGTGCATACAGTATGTTGTTGGAGGGAGGGTGGTCATTAGCTAATGGATGCTTGCTGCTGCTGAGTCAGTCAGCCTATACTACCAACGGAACACTCTGCTTGAAAGATGAAGGGGTCAGGAGGAGTGGTGATTGGCCCACACACTGGTCTATATCAGATGAAGGGGTCAGGAGGAGTGGTGATTGGCCCACACACTGGTCTATATCAGATGAAGGGGTCAGGAGGAGTGGTGATTGGCCCACACACTGGTCTATATCAGATGAAGGGGTCAGGAGGAGTGGTGATTGGCCCACACACTGGTCTATATCAGATGAAGGGGTCAGGAGGAGTGGAGATTGGCCCACACACTGGTCTATATCAGATGAAGGGGTCAGGAGGAGTGGAGATTGGCCCACACACTGGTCTATATCAGATGAAGGGGTCAGGAGGAGTGGAGATTGGCCCACACACTGGTCTATATCAGATGAAGGGGTCAGGAGGAGTGGAGATTGGCCCACACACTGGTCTATATCAGATGAAGGGGTCAGGAGGAGTGGTGATTGGCCCACACACTGGTCTATATCAGATGAAGGGGTCAGGAGGAGTGG
>NC_137873.1:20767321-20834821 GCF_963924005.1 Protomyctophum bolini | reverse complement strand
AAAAAATACCGTATACCGATTTCTCCAGAGAGCGTTTTTCTGCGTGTCCAAGACTTTTCTAGACCTAAAGATTATTGCGTTTTATTCCTCCACCTTTGTGTCTACGGAAAGTATCATCAGCGCGCAGCTATGGCCTCTCCTGGTATTAAGACAAGGAACCGACTGCCTGCTCCAGAGTGCTATCAACCTCGCAGCCACCGCACCGGTCCCGCTCGCTCAGGAAGTGCATATATCGCGCGGGGCAATTGGCCAAGTGGGACCCTCGGCCCCCTTCGTCATGAGCCATTCACACACACACAGGCAAGAACATACCATTATTCCCCCCGTCATAGAGGGCCAATGAGACGGAGAGAGAGGTCGAGGAAGGCAGAGGTACTAGACACGGAGAGAGAGAGAGAGAGAGCACAGCGACCCAGTGGAGGGGACTCGTAAAGCCAGCAGGACCGTGGCGCTCAGCCTTTATAAGGCCTCTCCGAGTCGTACCCGGGGGAGGGGATAAGCGCAGGAGAAGAGCGCACTTAATGGGCCTCGATTCAGCGGCAATGGTGAGACACGCACCATCTCCACCAAGTGCAGAGAGGCATGTCTTCTCAGATGGGGAGTTAAGAGAGTGAGAAACAGAGTCAGAGGGAAAGACGCGTGCACACACACACACACACACACACACACACACACACACACACACACACACACACACACACACACACACACACACACACACACACACACACACACACACACACACACACACACACACACACACACACACACACACACACACACACACACACACACACACACACACACACACACACACACACACACACACACACACACACACAGGAGACTTGGCTGACATTCCCACATAACGGGAATTCAGTCATTTTTTGTCTTGGTGATGCTGTCCAGACGGAATCGACGCTAATCACCTTGTGCTCCTTGGTGTTATGACTCACGCTGGCTCACACCCACGTAGATTAGCACGGACGCCATCCCCCATTTGATTTCCGCCGTACACAGAACGTCATGTTCCGTCTGAGCGCTCGGGCAAACTAAAGCCGTGGGGGAATTTCAAGGGACACAACGGGGGGAGGAGTGGTGGTGGTGGGGTCACAGATCATGTATTTGTTATGGGAGAGTTAAAAAGGCTATTACCAACTCTAAATGGATTTCCTTCATATCAAGTCACATAGTCGTAACTCTTACTGAGAGCATTATGGCCTACAAATCCCTATCGTATCCCATATCGTCTCTAATTTACCAAAAAACACAAAAAATTTGAATATAAATATTTTCAGACAGTTTTCTGGCTCTCAGCTTCAAGCACTGTCTGGCAGCCGTCCAAGGGTCTCGACGCTACGAGCATCTCCGTCTATTACCACAGACATACGATGTAATTTTTGATACAATCACCATTTTAAACACTACAAGGGCACTGCCATTATCATTATAGTCAACAGCGACATCATTATGTTTCCATATACCATCCAACTGCAGTCTGCACTTATTTATTATTGTTTATCTTTGACTTTTATCTTTGAAGAAAGTTATCCCACTGGGTTTTGTATTTTTTCAAATAACAGCTCTGTTTGTGAAAGTAAACAAAACTGCTGCATTTCGACACTGCGTTTTCATTAGATTAGATTTTTTTTGATACTTTGATTTTACCATCAAAGCAGAACAAACAACAAAAAACAACACATCAACCTCAAATACCCTGCAGAAAACATTTCACATTTAATATATCTTTACTTACTTATTTATAGGATTAGATCGGATCGCGCCGCGTTTGCAGACAAAATCAATCGTGTGGAATTTCAATTAGCTGAATGAAATGCAAATCCCGTTGAGAATGCACCTTAGCTAAGTTCAGTGGCCTAGGCCCTAGTCAGGTTAAGTTTAACCGTTTTACTCCACAGTAAGAATGTCACTAAATGGATTTTCTTTATTTCATATCGGGGCAGCCGTGGCCTGAAGGTTAGAGGAGCGTCCGTGTTGCTGGAAGGTTGGATGGTTCGATTACCCGGACCGGCAGGAAAATCTTGGTAGGAAAATGAATGGTCCCCACTCCCTGAAACTCATAGTTTGACTTGGACTTGACTCGGTCTCGGACCAAGAGACTTGGGACTCTTCCCCCAAGTGTCCACTCGAGTCACGGGTCACTACAATAATGCAATGGAATCATTTTATTATATCGATATCATGAGGAGCCCATTCACATTAACATTATAAGAGAGCTGTCTGGCGCTTATAGACAGCTATCTTGTTAAGTAACGGAGGGCAGCTGATGCGCCTGCCTGCTCTCGCACTGTTTTCTCTACCTATCAAAAACATGAGAAAAAACTGGTCTCGCCTCCCATTGGTCCCCGTCTCGACTCGACCCTCTCCCACACTCGGTCTCGACTCAGACTCGACCCACTCGGTCTTGACCTAGACTTGCTTTAAGTGGACTCGACTACAACACGACCACTCACCCCTCCCCCAACATCGCTGAAGTGCCCTTGAGCAAGACACTGAACCGTGGAGCGGCTCAGTGGCCAAACAGTATAAGGCTGTGGTTGTGCTGATCTGCTCCCAGGTTTTAATGTGTGTCCGTCTGTGTGTGCAGGGCATTGAAAATTACCACTTGTGCTCAGCTACTACCCTGGGTAAATAAAGAACAACAAAATAAATATATGACTTAGTCCTAAGCATGTAGCATTATAATCAAACTGGTAAAAAAAAAAGAAGAAAGCTGTGGTGCATGCAGGTTTAAGCAGCATTGTGTGCTTTCATGGGTACAATCCCCAATTGAAATACTACAAGTGTCATTAGAATCCATCCATTTGGACAGGGGAAATGGGGAATGCTGCTACTGCAAGTCATCTCGGCTCAGTCTGCACTTAATTTCCCAGAGAGGGATGGGAATTTACTTATTTTTGTTTGCTTATTTTTTCCCTTTCATCTTTGAAGCAATGTATTCCACCGGATTGTTGTGCATTTCTTTCAAATGACAGATCCGTTTGTAAAAGTAAACAAGACCAAATCAAAGTTGTGGGAAAGAAACACAAATACAGAAAACAACATTTTCCCAACATATATTATGAAAACTAAATGATACTCAAACCAAACAAGTCACACAAGTGGGAGTTGTTACATTCCATGAGACTGACTTCCTGAGTGCCTGTCATACCGTACATCATTGTTCTCAAAGTGGCATCCGGGGACCCCAGGGGTCCTTGGGGATGTTCCAGGGGTCAGCTAAATTTGTTAACTCATTTTCTGCCTAAAATGGCATTTGATGGGTTTTATTAAAAGTCACAGATTGCCTAGGACGACATTGAACGAGTTAGTGTTAAAATGTATCCAGCATCGCTAGTATTATTTTCACCGTTTCTGGGCTTCTCCGTCAACTGGCGACGCTTTGCTTGCACATTGTGACGTCATTGAATATTTTCCCTCCGTCCACACTATCTTTAGCTGCGTTGTTCTCTGAATTGAAGCTCAGATTCAGGTGATCATACAGACCATCAATGTTTTAGGAGCTCAATAAAACATCCCTGCGACCTCGCGGTACTGTATTATTATGACCAAAACTAAAGTAGCTATAGCGGCTGCCCCGGAAAAAGATTGATTGTTACTTCCGGTTCTCCAAATAGGCTGGTGGCTCTTCAAACAAGGGCTTACGGCTGAAAAGCTCTATGGTGGCACGGAAGCGACTGAACTTGACCTTAAACGCGGTGCCTTTAATAGCATCACCATCATTTTAACCACAGGCCTACTATTGCAAATTATAGGAGATGTACATAAACTTCGTGCCGCGATAGAAGCTGCTGTTTTTTTACTGCTGCATTTCTTAACACAAATCTTCTCTTCTGGGGTGTCCCTGGCACAACGTATCTTCAAGAGTGCTGTGATTTATTTCCCCCCTAAAACATAATCATCAGATACTATGATTATACTAGGCGGCAAAAAAGGATACATAAAGTGTTCAAATTATGTTTTTATGTGGCCACACCCACCAGTTCATTAAGTATACCTGGTTTTCACCTTAGCACCTGAACTTAAGCCTCGCCCACAGCTTTTGTTCTATGATTGGGAGAGGGTTAGGGTTATGATGTCACAAAAATGTGTATTTTCGATTGGGCCTTTTTGACTCAAAGACTTTCAGGAAGAAACCAAAAATACATAGGGAAGACATATTTGAATATTATAACCATTAGACTTGTAATGTTAAACCCATAAACAGTACTCACCGTGGCGGTGATGAGCGGCCCGTGCAGCGTGGCGTAGAGCAGCGCCTCGTTGACGTGTCCGCGGACCCCCAGCAGGGCCAGCTCCAGGCTGTGGTGTCCCGCCACGGCGTGCGTCAGCCGCTCCAGCAGCGAGGTGTAGCGCCGCCACGGAGCGTCCAGCTCCGCCACGCTGGCCAGGCAGCCGCGCAGCACGTTGAGGCAGAGGCCCGCGCACGGCTTGATGAGCGTCAGGCCGCGGCAGTGCGAGCAGTACGCCATCTTCACCAGGCCGCGCACGCACTCGCGGCTCAGCGCCACGTGCTCCGTGGCGTTGGTGGCGTCCAGGCCGCGCTCCAGCGCCAGGCCCAGCTGCCGGCCGGCGCCCAGCGCGCCCGCCAGCTCGCGGGCCATGGCGGCCGGGTGCGGCCCGAACGGGTTGACGTCCTGCCGCGTCATGCGCAGGCAGTCGCCCGTGCCCACGCCGCCGGCCTCCTCGGCGCTGCCGGGGTTGATGAGGCGTGTGTACGCCAGCGGGAAGAGGTCGTCGAAGAAGCGGTGCACGGCCGCCTCCACCGAGACGTTGGCGCCGCGCAGGTGCTGCGACAGCGACGAGTACAGCTGGTTGACGTGGGGCAGCGCCCGGCGAGACAGAGGCGTGTACGTCACCTCCAGCAGGGAGCTCAGGTGACCCTGAGAGAACGACAGGAGATACTGGAACGTATCTGTGGGGGGAGGGGGGGGAGGGAGAGGGGTGGGGGGGAGAGAGAGAGAGAGAGAGAGAGAGAGAGAGAGAGAGGGAGAAAGACAGACAGAAATAAATGACGTCATCTGATCTGGGTCAGTAAGAAATACTCAGTAAAGTTCTCAGTGTCGATCTAACTATTGATCATGCAGACACTGACCCATATCCACTTCAATTAGTGTTTGTGTACACTGTACAGTACATATTGTGTGATATTTAGGGCTAGAATACAATTTGACTTGACTTAACCCTACTGTAATGATGTGCTTGTCCGCAAGGGCTCTATGCTAGTGTCTTCTGTTTTTGATCTCCACTATCGACAGGTTGTGAGCTTGTAGATCTGCTAAAGCTTTCCCTCCAAGAATAGAGAGGCAAAGTGACCAATGCATGGGGAATACAGCCCCTCCTAGAATGAATAGGGGGAATACCAATACTGGAATACCAGAGGCTTCAGTTTCACCAGCACAGCCTACCTAGCACCATGCCAGTCTAGCCAATGATGACCATCTCAACCGTAAAACAAATGGATTATGACAGGTTTCCCCACCCAGTCAGCTACTCGGACAGCACTTACTATCAATGGTGTGTTCATTGCATGCCTTGTTTTCCACTGCTGTTAATTGTTGTGTGTTGTGAAACTTCCGCCTCCGGTACTGCAGGAACCAAGATAATTTAGGGGACCGCCTGGCCAAGGCACACCCGACTATAGATAGTAACTTTGGTTTACTGTGGAGAGATGTCACTGAATGAAGTCATCACGCTCATAGGAATGTCTTAAGGAGAGATTGCCACAGCCTCCCCAGGACAGACAGATAGACCGAGGTGTGTGTGCGTGTTGTGCGTGTGTGCTTGCGCGTGCTCTCTTGACTAAAACAGGAAGTTGACATGAGCTCCAGTGCAGTCAGTCTGACTCTGCATTCACCGTCATCACCAATATAGAACACATTTAATATCCAGGCCGTTGTCTGGCACGCAACATGTCATTCAACACACACACACACAAACAAAATGCACACACAGTATAAACCTACAGCCAACGTGATGATCACGTATGATTTCCATGCAATCCCAGCCGCATAATAAGGGCTATAAAGAGATAATGTGATGTCAGTGCAAAGACTGTGACTAAAGACAATGAAGTGTCACGGCAGGGTCCCGTTACGAGACAGACAGACAGACAGACAGACAGACAGACAGACAGACAGACAGAGCCGAGATGACAGTTTATTTTAGAGTTTCTGATGTCCAGACAGTTGAGCAGAAACGTTTAAATGTCGTAGGGAGACAACACTATGACTAATGAATGTACTGTAATCATCCAGCATGCAAGTTCAAACCACTACCATACAAAGAGCGGTCCAGGGACCCCCAGAGGCCAATTATCTTTACCCTCCTTTTCTCTCTAATTTAGTCCTTATGCCAATTCATTCCTACCCACTGACATATTGTTAATAAAGCGTTAGTATCATTTAAACCACTTTAATTATATTTTATAATTTGGCTATTCAAAAATAGCAGATACTGTTCCATCTATTTTAAAATTAAGCAAGCATTATTTTATTTTAACACAATTTTTTTGCTACTGGGAGTCCCTGGCGCGAAACATTTTGTAGCCAACTTCACTTGGTGTTGGGGATCCTTGACATGAAAAGGTTTGTGGACCACAGACTGCCCATAAGGATTATGTACGGTAGTCCCTTATCCAGCCTGCAACGTCAAACCTCTACCATTCATGATGCATGAGCCTTGACCTGTCCTGTACCCTCTGTCATCTCCTTTCTCTCTCTCCCTCTCTCTCCATCAGTCTTTGTCTTCTCCACCCCATCCTCCTCTTCCCTCCTGCCCTCACAACTCCCTCTCCATTCCCCATCTCTCCCGAGGTTGTGTGCGTGCGCGAATGTGTGTGCGTACATGCATGTGTGCGTGCGTACATGCATGTGTGCGTGCGTACATGCATGTGTGCGTGCGTACATGCATGTGTGCGTGCGTACATGCATGTGTGCGTGCCGGACACAGAGTGCACTCCTCTGAGCTTGTGATGTCAGCCCTAAAGCATGCCAGGACATGGAGGAACAGCAGCAACTGTAGGGAAACTGAGACAGGAGAGAGAGTGCCAACAGCGCGCGCGCGCACACACACACACACACACACACACAGTTCAGGAGTTCTATAATCACCTCGCTAGAACAAAGCAATTATATTCATCCATCAGGCATCGCTTCTTCTTTCCCACAGTAAACTCCTGCGTGTAAACTGTGCGTGCATGTGTGTGTGTGTGTGTCCAGCTCCTCCCAGCTCATGCACACACACACACACACACACACACAAACACACGCACGCACACGCACACACACACACACACACACACACACAGAGGGACAACAACAGTCATGTCCTGCGTGCTCAACAGCTGCACTAACTAATACGAGCGCTGCTCGTAACACCAGGGGAGTCCCCCCGACTGGCCAGTTCAGAGCCAGCACTCATTTGTAACGCGCCACAAAACACCACCATCGTAATCTACCACAGCAGCTCCTAAACACACACACACACACACAAGCACGGACACGCAAACACGCAGAAATGGAGAGAGAGAGAGAGAGAGAGAGAGAGAGAGAGAGTTAATGGCTTAATGGGGGATTATTTATTTTAAGGTCAAGGGTGACAAATCTGGGACATGGTCTAACTACCAGACTGACAGACAGACAGACAGAGGCAGAGATCAATGGAGGACTAGAGTGAAATGAATGCTGCCCATCATTGTGGGTGAAGTGCAGAGAGTGAACACAGCGCAACGTAAAGCCCTGTGTAGTTGGTACCAGTGTGTGGCCACTCCGCTTGCCAGTGTGCTTGCCTGCTTTCCTGCCTGCCTGCCAGTCTGAATGCCTGCATGGGTGTCTGTCTGAATGCCTGCATGGTTGTATGTCTGTCTGTCTGTCTGTCTGTCTGTCTGTCTGTCTGAATGCCTGTCCGCCAAGCCACAAGGATCAAAACCACAGGACAGGACTGCCACAGAATGTGCCCAGAGGCTTGAGTTACACGGCATCACACGATGTTATTACAAAATCACTACGCTCCCCGGTGCCATGCCATATTATCCCCCCCACCCCCCACCCTCTATCTCTTTCTCTCTTTAGAGAGTGACACAGGACCTGGTCAGTGTTTTCATCTCACTGGTCAGGGCTAGGGTTAGGGTATGGATTGACTTTAGATTTCACAAAGAAATTAAATGTCTAGACAACCAATTTTTTAACGTTCCCCCCCCCCGACTTCTGGTCTGGTCTGTTTTTATTTTATTTATTATTATCTGGGGACCCCCAAATAATTTTGGGACCCACAGGTTGAGAACCCCTGCTCCAATGAATACATTATGCACACAATGGAAGGGGACAGGCTTTGAATTACAATACATCTCAAATACGAATCTTGATGACAAATATAGCACTCTCAAACACAATAATGTAGACAAGTGTACCGTCTCTGCCAGTTGGAAACCTCTTTATGTCCAAAACTGTAACTCCAAAATTGCAAAAGTAGCAGATTGACAAGCTCACAACGCGGCGCCAGTTTGTGGATCTGCTAGTTTGATGCTTTTGTGTTCGGAAAACGCAAAAAGTTTGAATATGGAAGTAAGAGGTTTCTGCCCCGGGGCTGCAGGCCACAAACCTCCTGATGACATAGTGGTGATCCATGAGAACTGTCAGATGTTTATTATATTAGTACAACGATGATATAATATCACTGCTACGCTTCTCGCGAGGGCCATGAACTACATTGGGTGTACATTCTACAAAGACGTTTTACGACGGCGACCATGAAACCTTTAAGACATAGTTGTCGAGTGAAATAGTCGCCTCTCTCTCTGCCAGGAGAGTGACAGAGGTGGAGACAGAGACAGAGAGAGGAGAAGGTAAAGTGAGGGGGAAAAAAGCGGACCAACCCTTTCTTCTGAACGAAGGGAAAACAACTACTGTACAAGTGGTCTCCACCTTGTGAACATGGCCGTACATCTGGATCCATTTGGCCCCGTGGCCCCCGAGCGCTTCCCTGTCTTCTCCATGGCTGTTAGTTCAAACACTGAACCCTCTCCGGATACGCAGCGCTGGGACACGAGACCACCTCTCTCCACCAGGGGTGGAAAAAGTATACCCACATTCTTTACCTCAGTAAAAGTATCAATACTGCAATGTAGAACTATAAATTCCGTTACAAGTAAAAGTCTGTTAATCAACATTTATGAGTAAAAGTAAGTATTGGTGTCAAAATGTACAGTACTTAAAGTACCAAAAGTAAAAGTACTCAGTACTGCAGAATGTCCCATTTCA
Organism: Protomyctophum bolini; assembly: GCF_963924005.1. Taxonomy (NCBI): domain Eukaryota; kingdom Metazoa; phylum Chordata; class Actinopteri; order Myctophiformes; family Myctophidae; genus Protomyctophum; species Protomyctophum bolini. The sequence continues at coordinate 20,825,540 of NC_137873.1, read as the reverse complement.
CAAGTTCAAAATGTATAAAAATAATTTGAAAATAGCTACAAGCTCACAATTGTGTTGTGCTATTTTCAAATAGCCGAAATATCTAAAGGGCTGAAGTGAGTAATGTAAACGTTTTATAATATTAATCAAAATCTTCAAAGTAACTAGTAACTAAAGTTTTAAAATTATTGTAGTGGAGTAAAAGTACAATATTTGCTTCTGAGATGTAGTGGAGTAGAAGTATTGGAAATTGGAAATACTCACAAATTCCTCAAACTTGTACTCAAGTACAGTACAGTAAATATACCTCCCCCTGACAAACTTCAGAGAAAACCGCATCTCTCTCTGTGTGTGTGTCTCTCTCTCTCTCTCTCTCTCTCCCCATCACCTCCTATATTCATGCTTTTATTCTCAGGCGGATCTGATTTCGGGTGTCTTATGATAAATCAAGGACAATCGTTCCTTGTGGGTTCCCGCTGAACTTCTTCCAAAGCTGGGAAAACAAGGCGAGAACAGAAAAACAAGAGAACCCCAACGATAACTGGATAAGTCTTAACTGCTGTGGCGTGATTGCATGAGTCGCTCGGAGTGATTGGTGTTCCTTGTCTGACCACACGGGGGTGTGAGCCATGGGGCTCTGACCACGGTGGCGCTCAGACGTGCAAACGCAATCGTGGGTGGCAACATTGCACTGTCATAGACACACCACCGCAGAGCCTCCTGGGAAATGTAGTCTGTCTCTTCTGCGCAAAGCAATTATCTTATGAAATGCCCCCAGAAACACCATCAACAATCTCAAAGACAAGTGACTATACTTGTTTTGTGGAGCTTTACAGGCTCTTATTGTCCTACAGAAGTGGTTCTCAAAGTGGGGTCTGGGGATCCTACTTTGAGTTGGGTGGGTTCCAGGGGGTCCACAGTGGGGTCTGGGGATCCTACTTTGAGTTGGGTGGGTTCCAGGGGGTCCACAGTGGGGTCTGGGGATCCTACTTTGAGTTGGGTGGGTTCCAGGGGGTCCACAGTGGGGTCTGGGGATCCTACTTTGAGTTGGGTGGGTTCCAGGGGGTCCACAGTGGGGTCTGGGGATCCTACTTTGAGTTGGGTGGGTTCCAGGGGGTCCACAGTAAAATGTGTTAATATAGCATCACAACTTTATCCATATTCACACATGTACAAGCCCACAGTGTGGCATCTGCTATATTTTTGAAGAATCTTGAAACGTTGGGGACAATTTTGAATAATTTATATGTTTTTTTTACACACGCACAAGCTCTGTTCTGGGGGTCCCTGGCTCAAAATAATTTCAACTTGGTTGTCCTCGACATGAGAACCATATACTGGCATATCAACCATACTGGCAGGCGAGAGATATTAAAAAGCTTATAAAAGGCACACAAAAGGTATGTGAAGGGCGGTCTCTAGACTCTCATGCTATGCAGCCGTGGTCTAAACCAGTGGTTCCCCTCCCAACCTGTGGGTTGGGATTCCCAGGGGGGGCTCCAGTTCCCAGATGACATGAAAGTGACAATGTTTAATTACTCAACAAAAGAAAGACAATCAACAAATTATACTATATAAACTGGTCAAACATTGGCCAAATTGGCAAATAATATAAGAAAGAGGCCAACATTTACAAAAGAATCTACAAGCACACAATGCCTTGCAACGGGAGGCGTTGTGAGCTTGTACATGCAGTAAATTGGCTATTTTCACAAAATGTATCTGTGCAGTGAGCACCCTCTGGCCTAGTGGTCCAGCACTGCTGGCCTAGTGGTCCAGCCGCATGCCACAAACAGGCTCTGGCCTGACAGCGTGTCGCATGTTCGAGTCCTGTTCATGACAACCTTTGCTGCATGTCTCTCCCCGTCTCTTCCACCCTCTTTCCGGTCTGTCTTCACTGTAACGATCGATAAAGGTCCCCACACACTGAGTGCATTTTTCGGATTTTTCGCTGCGTTTCTCCATGGGTTTTTGCGTGCAGTGTGCAACCACTTTTAAGGTGCAAAAGCCAAAAACAAATCTTAAAAGAATATATGTATATTTATCTGTGGAAATGAGTCAAACTAAATGTAATGCCTCAAGTCCTACAATTGTGCTTGGATCCCCAGTCCAAATATGATTATTTTAGGGGGGTCACCTAGTCCAAATATGATTATTTTAGGGGGGTCACCTAGTCCAAATATGATTATTTTAGGGGGGTCACCTAGTTCAAATATGAATATTTTAGGGGGGTCACCTAGTTCAAATATGATTATTTTTGGGGGGTCGCGGCCTGAAAAAGTTGAGAACCAGTCCACTATAGTCGGAGCTCCCATTTATGACTCTGTAATGGGACATTGTACAGGCTCTTACCACCAGCTCTCTCTCTGAAAGACAAGAGTTTTAATCATATGGGGCTATTTCCACTTTATACTCTGCATGGCAACCCGGTGCTTTTCTGGGGCAATTACAGTTGAAGTGTCACTTGCGGTGGCGCTGCCACAATAATTAATGGGTAAAAATAAAGCACACAGGCCATTCCATGATTTAAGCCACAACTATGGTGTCCCCTCCCTATATACTAAACCAGTGGCCCCTGATCTGCTCGCCACTTCCCTGTTGGGAATGAGGGGCCATGAGCGTGTGTCAGTGTGCGTGTTCATGTGTGTGTGTGTGTGTGTGTGTGTGTGTGTGTGTGTGTGTGTGTGTGTGTGTGTGTGTGTGTGAGTGAGTGAGAGAGTGAGTGTGAGGGGGTTTCCACTGCCAGGCCACCAAAGTCGTCTTGCCAGGGCTCAGCAAGGCCACGTGGCACCAGACAGCCGTGGCATGTCCAAGTGGTGAGTGGGTGCATGCGTGGGTGGGTGGCTGGGGGTGTTCATTTCATATGGCTTCATGTACTGTACTGCTTCATTTCAGGAAACGCGCAATTAAATTATACAATTAGCTTGAATTAATCAGTCGATTAAGTTATCTATTCATTTAGTGTCCCCCTAAGGTACAGGCGGCTGTGTACTGTGTGTGTGTGTGTGTGTGTGTGTGTGTGTGTGTGTGTGTGTGTGTGTGTGTGTATTGGCATCATATTGGCCATATGACGTCTTATACGTCGTCATTTACTGCCATAAACAAACATCATAGGCTTGGCTGACAAACGATTTAAGTCACAAGTGCCCTAAACTAAAATCACTTATAGGCTTGGCTACCATATGACGTAATCTTCAAAAGCCATGCTCCAAAATGCATATATATTATGCGTGTATATTTGTAAAAATGTATAGGAATCATGAAAAGGAGCCGTCAAGGAAACAAAACGTTAAGAGGGAATCGTTAAGGAAAAGGAATCATTAAAACCTTAAAGGATCCCTAGTGTGTGTGTGTGTGTGTGTGTGTGTGTGTGTGTGTGTGTGTGACACGCGTGCGTGCGTGTTACGCGCATGTGGCAGATGAGACAGTAATATTGCGATAATGATGTAGGAGACACTAGTCTCATACCACAGAACTGTTGGCCTTTTCGCAGCTTGAGGAATCAGCCTCGCGTCCAGACATGACCAACCAAGCACCTACTCCGGGAGAAGTATTTTAATCCAGCCGCATGGCTCGGGTTGCATGCAGGTCACCGCACAGATATGTGACACAGTGACATGTGTGTGGATTACATATCCTTGTTTTAATTAGTAGGAATACACAGGGCCATCTCCAACCCCAGCACTGCCCAGGCTTGGGTTACAGGAGGGGTGGGTAGAACTGCAATGTCATACAATCTCCCCTGCCTCTCTAACCTTTCAGCGATGAGTTTTGAAGGTAATGTGCTATTAATAGGCCAATAAATACATCTGTGGATATGTCACACACTCGCTTGCATAACCAAACAATATTGGATGTCCCAAAACCGTGAGGGTGACTCAGGTCTGGTCAGGCAGCGAGCACACAGACAGGCCCAGCCTGACCTAAGAGAAAGAGAGACATTGCTCACTGCAAAAGAAATAAACTGAAAAATGGTCTCTCTCTCTCTCTCTCACACACACACACACACACATTTGTCAGTGTTGTCCTGTCAGGGGGGCTAACAGGTGGGGGCGGGGGGTAATTGAGAGGGAGAATGCATGGGAGAGGAGGAGAAAGAGAGAGAGAGAGAGAGAGAGAGAGAGAGAGAGAGAGAGAGAGAGAGAGAGCAAGCGTTCCATCTCTCCATCAGCATGCCAGTAATTAAGATGGCAGCCCGGTTATATCAAAACTCTCGAACATAAACAATTCCACACATGCCAGGGTGGCGGGCCGGGGGGAGGTGGGGGGGTATGAGGAGAGGAGAGGAGAAGGGCAGGCAGAGGAGACACTGTGGAGGGGAGGGGAGGTGAGGGTGGTTCAGATGGTTCATAACCATAAAGGGGAGACGTGGAGACGTTGCTGCGGTCAGGGGAGAGTCCCATCCTATCAGTCTGGTCTTTATTGGTAGCATGAATCACTCTGTCCCCTTATAGCGTGATGCTGAATAAGCATGTTCAGCATCACGCCAAACATCTTACACCGCTCGGTGCACTCATCATAAAACGGGACATTATTCTGTATGTATACGTGTGGTGTGGCGTGTTCACGTTTGCTGCTGACGGTTAGTAACTGAGCAGCCATAACCAACAGTTCCCCGAGCCCTGTACAGTATGTGGCCCATACTGAACATCAAAACCCTATCTCCCGTTTCTGGAGAGTAAAGGTCCTTTTAGATGGGCAGCGATTAACACGCCTAGTAATTCATTTTCAATGAGAGGCCTGAGTTGTTGTTTTTTGTACGTGTGGAGAGGAGTATTTACGTGGGTACGATCCCTTGAAATTGTCACGCGCGTGCTCGTTTCGTGCACATGCCCGCAGCTAACTAGACCTGGATTTGTTGAGCTTTTTTTTTACACTTGCGTTGTCGCGCCCCTCATGAGCAGACCTGGAGCAGACCTGTCGTTGATCCAGGCTACAACGCTGCCCATCTGAAAGGACCTTTAGGCAGATTGATGTAGGCTACAGTACAGTATGGTACACCCCCTGGACATGACGCTATTATGATCCAACTGTTGATGATGGGTGCCATGGGTATACCATTGTTATAGTCTTTGGTATAAGTTGGCTGGGGATGGAACCGCGACCTCCCAGTCTCAGAGCGGACAACCACAACTCAGTGGTGGAAAAAAGTAGGCTACTCACATTTTTACTTAAGTAAAAGTATCAATACTGCAATGTAGGAATACTCTACAAATCTTTTGAAATGAGCAGATCGTTGTAGATCGGCTAATTTCAAAATGCTGAATTGTAGCGCTGAAGTGTATAGTATGTTTTGTAATAATAATCAAAATCGACAAAGTAACTAGAAACTCAAGTTTTCAAATAAATGTAGTTACTTACTATTTGCCTCTGAGATGTAGTGGACTAGAGGTAAAATTATTGAAACTGGAAATACTCAAGTAATGTACAAATACCTCAAATTGTACTTAAATACAGTACTTGAGTACATGTACTTAGATACTTTACACCACCCCAGTCCCAGCTGGCTGGAGCTGTACGTCTAGCCGTAGCCCACTGTTAGTAAGTGAAACCTGCTGAATCCCAGAAAAAGACTGGACTCATGCCTTTCTAATGAAAGGGAGAAAGGAAACACTTAAGCCAAACATCAGACCAACGTACTGTAAAACAGAGCCTCAAATGGACTCTTGAGGTGTGAAAGGAATCCGACATGAAAGGAAAGCCCTAATGAAGGATTTTCCACCCTTCCTAATGGCAGGTGTGGAGTGGACCCTGTTTCAAATTGTTCAGCTTTATTGTGAATCTAGTGTAAAGGTTACTGATACACCGGCACATGATTTGCATCCACTGGCACCATAGGCTGAGGCTAATGATTTAACAGGCTTAGTGCCTGTGTGGGTATGCGATCAAAAGCAACATTAAACTGATTAGATCCATTTCGAACGGTGAAAAAAGTAAAAAAAAAAAAAAAAGGAAAAGAGAGAGACAGAGGCCAAACAATAAAGATCGGGACATAAAACATTGCTGTAAGGAACAAAGCACAGTGCAAGAATCCAAAGAGATGAGATTGCTTGCCAGTACTGGGCTGCTGTGACTGATCTTGAGAGCACATTCATATAAAATGCTCTGCTCTGCCTGGCAGAGAGTGGACATCATAATCCGTCTTGGATCACACCCAAATCCACCGTCAGGAGAGGGCCATAGCAGCACGCACTCGCACACACACACACACACACACACACACACACTCTCTCTCTCTCTCTCTCTCTCTCTCTCTCTCTATCTCTCTCGCTCTCTCTCCTCTGGAGTGCAATTGATGGCCAGAGCCAAGACCACCGCTTTAACTCATTAACTATGGTAGAGTTAAAACATCGCCAGTGATTTCAAGCTAACCTTTGAAGAACTACAGAACATTTTCCTCCACAACAATCCATCCACTGATGGTCTGAAAAGACATAGAGTCTCGGGGGAAGCAGAAAAAACGTAAATAAAATAAAAATATGCCGCCACTATGTTCCGTTTCGTAGTTATGGGCAGTTGAATGTGGTTTGTTTTCAGCAAAAAGCAACAGAAAGCAGAGAAAAATTCAACTAATATTACATTGTGATCACGTGACTTCTGGGTGTAATCTTCCTCGTCGCTCCTAAGATCATTCACGGGTTACAGAAAGTGGGCTTGTAGTGAGTGGATGAACGCATGCAGGGCTGGGTGGGTGACAGAAGTGAGTGGGCTTGTAGTGAGTGGATGAACGCATGCAGGGCTGGGTGGGTGACAGAAGAGAGTGGGCTTAAACGGGGCGGGGGAGCCGAGGCTTCGTCTTGGAGACGTGATGATGATGATGATGACGATGATGGTGCTGGTGGTGTAGGAGTGGTGGTGGGGCGACTCCTCTCACCCTACAAGCTGAGAAGGGCTGAGGTAATAGCGTATTAGCGTGAGTCACTGCCCGTGGACACAGACACAGACACACACACAGAGCGTGTGAAAGTCACTTCAACGACACTCCTGAGACTGAGGCACTCCCTCTCACCTTCTAGAGGCTGCTGCTGTCCAGAGCTGACATCCACACAGCTAGAACTGTTATAGCTGCTATAGCTGCTGTCCAGAGCCATAGCCGACGTCCACACAGCTAGAACTGGACTTATAGCTGCTATAGCTGCTGTCCAGAGTCATAACATCCACACCAAAATAACCATAACTGATATCCACAATTATAGATGCTGCCCAGAACCTTATATACAGTACAGTAGCTATACTACCTGAACCACTAATATTGTTGTAAATAAAGTATTCAAACAATCAGTCCAGGCATGCAGTGTCATAGCTGACGCCTGCCTGCCTGCCTCCCTCCTTCCCTCCCTCCCTTCCTCCCTTCCTTACATTTCACTCGGCACATCTTCGCTTCGCTCCAAGTCCACCTCCCTTTTCCCCATTAATCGGAATTCTACAGGGTCTGTCATTATAATGAGTCATGGTAGCTTTAGAAAAATGGAAATGGCTCATGGAGTTTTTCCTCAGTAGTTCATTTTGTCTAACCCTCATCCAAAAGGTCACACGAATTATATCTCCTATAGCTGTTCACACACATTCCCACGCATGCAGATGTACTGTAGATTCACCACATGCATGCATAGTATGATAGTATACATGCATGCATACATACTGTATAGTGTTTATCGTCTCTATCGGGTGGAAACCTCATATGTCTTTTCAAATTAAAAAAAGTAGCGCTGTAGCACTTCACGCGTTTCGAGCTTGCAGATCTGCTACTTTTGTGTGGCCATTGATCAAGTTTAGGCCATTCATTTACAAAAGAACACAAACAAAAAACGTAGAAGATGGAGATGAGAGGTTTGTTGCTTGACATGGACGATATAATCGCATGCGCGTGCGTGCGAAACCCTTGATGGCGTGTGGGATCGGTCGGGCCAACACTGCAGGCCCAGGGTGGACACAGGAAGTCTGGCCCGGGCCAATTAGCCGCAGGAAAAAAATCCCATCAGCCAACAGACAGAGCGAACTGTACTCGGGGCCGATCCTTTTGGACAGAGGACAAGCCCCGGGAGACGTGCATTTGTCTGCCTTAACGAGAAAATCCCAAGGCATCAGCCTTCCACGCAACCTCGCTAGTGAGATTGATGAGGCCTAGTCTGTAGCTGGAGTGTTTGTTGAGGCTAGTCGCAAGGCGAAGTCACACATATCCTAGCGATACTGTGATCTGTCAAGAAAAGGAGAAGGGGGGGGGGGGTGTTGGCTGTAAAGGTATATTAATTCTCTCATTTGATTTCGTGCTAATGATTGTAAAGGTTGTGGCAGTGGACCCGGGTATAGCAAGCTAGCTAGAACACACGCACACACGGACAGACACACTCACAGGTACATACGCACACGCACACACACACACACACACACACACACACACACACACACACACACACACACACACACACACACACACATGCATGCACACACAGGCCTGGCTGTTTATATAGGCAGTGACTTCAGTTTTGGGGAGCTAGGGTGGTTGTTGAAGAGGGGGGGGAAACAGAATAACAATGAATAAGAAACTGAAAAAGGGGAGTCGGGGCTTGAAAGCAAGAAGGAAGGAAGAAGCAAGCAAGCATTTTGTAGTGTTCTCTTGGCTGCCAGGGGGAATCTTTGAGACGTGTGGCTTCTCTGCAGTGCCACTCAGCGAACAGGCTGTTGGCACAGTGCCAGCCTACTCCAAAACTTTATCTTGTTACAGCCGGCCTAACGGCCTCTAATGCTGACAAAGCAGGGGGCAGAGAGAGAGAGAGAGAGAGAGAGAGAGAGAGAGAGAGAGAGAGAGAAGAGAGAGGGAGAGAGAGATAGCGAGAGAGAAAGAGAGGATGATGGTATAGAGAGAAGAGAGCGTGAAAGAGACATGGAGATAAAGACAGAATGAGGAAGATAGATAGAGAGAGGCCAAGAAGAACTACAGAGATATATCACTGCAGGGTTTAGAAGAAAGTGGACTCACTGGGCCAGTAAGGGCACGCCAACCACCTTCAAACACACCTGTGCACACTTTCCTCACCGCTCCTCCACCCTCTCTCTCTCTCTGTGTGTGCACCAGAGTCCTGCAACGGGTCGGATACCCGTGATTCCCCGCGGGTACCCGTGTTTGACGGGTAGGAACGGACGGGTATATATACACCTTTATAAATGAATGGGTCCGGGTGCGGGCGGAACGCAACGCAGTGCGGGCGCGTAACCTTTTTTAATCAGTGGACCCGCACTGCGCAATGTTATAAACAGCAGCAAACCCTCAACAGTGGAGACAAGTTAAATCCGTCACATGCCCAAGGAATCGACCTTTATAATGGCGTTCTGTTTCTGCTGCTGTGCTTCATGCTACTTGTTGCAGAGCAGTGACAACACGGTCTAATCGTTGCTTCCTTATCGTAGCATTTCACGTGTGGAGTTTATTTTTTCACCAGGCTGCAGCCTGTAGCCTATATTTTCGTTCGCGCTGATGAAACGCAAAGGGATTATAATTTATAATGCCAACATTCAACACAAGATGTAAGCTAACCCAGGTAATGTTGGCCTAATGCGCCACTCTTAAATAAAGTTAAAAAGAATAGCCTGATGAGTGATGACCATGTTTGAAACAGCCTTGGATCAAGACGGTCGACTCATCAGGCTAATTTTTTTTTTTATATCATCCTCTCCTTGTTGATTATTATGCCAATATGCCATTTAGGTTGAAATCATGATATAACTTTATGTTGTGATAATAAGCAGCAGTAGCCTCACTGCCTCAGTCATGAACTACATGTCTTCCGTTCCGTGTGAAACACACTGCCGCCGCCCACCACCACCACCACCACACCACATGCGGTGTTGGATGAAATAAAGTCAATGATAGCTATCGGTGCCTGTGGTACGAACGGGTGACGGGGCGGGTAACGGGTCCATTTTTTGACGGGTGGGTCGGATCTGGTTTAGAGTATTATATAAATCACGGGTAACGGGCGGGTAGCAGAACGGACTGATGATTGACGGGCGGGGCGGGTGCGGGTATCGAAAATTGGACCCGTGCAGGACTCTGGTGTGCACTCCCAACTGGGCCTAATGCGCAACCCCCCCCCCCCCACCCCTCCTCCTCTGGTCTTTTCACACGTTCGTGCTGAGGTGAGACACACAGATGAAAAGCAGAGGCAATTAGGCCAGGCCCCATTCGTGTGACTTTATGACTGGGAGAGGCACGAGTACCCCCCCCCCCAGCCCCCACCTCTTCCTCCTCCTCCTCCACCTCTTCCTCCTTCCCTTTCCCTCTACTCTATACGTTAATCCTCCTCCTTCAAAGCCTGGAGGGGAGCGCATCCTGCCCCGGTGTGTCACGTCTAGTCTGGCGAGACAGGAGAAGCGCATTGGCTTTAAACGCACAACCATAAAAAATAAAATACACGTGGAGGCCACACAAACATGCTGTGGACAGCAGGTCCATAAACGGGCCTCCTCCCCCGCCCTATAGTGTGATTGGACTGGACATGAATCAGGATTGATCCGGATGCCGGATGTCCTTCATTTCAACATGAGCTCATGGTTCAGCAGCGCCGTGTCATGGTGCGTCCAAAAACGGCAGTCTCAGAGGAAATATGGTCGGTCAAAACATCTGCTGAGGGAAATATATAAGGCCACGATGATGAGGAGGAAGAGAGAGAGAGAGAGAGAGAGAGAGAGAAAGCAGGCAAAGACATCAGAGGAAAGACGCACACAACAAGAACAAGACAAGAGAGAAGAGAATTTGCAGACAAAGTCAAAGATAATTGCAATAATACAGATAAGAAAGTCCTTTATGTCTGATGACGGATCGTGCAGATCAAAACAAGACCGAACACAATGGCCTGATGATTCAACGTTATACATGTACTTGGTGCACGCACGCGCACAATTACGCAGCCATGCACACATACATACACAAATATCAATATGCATACAGTGCACATTCACGCAAACCACATATAAATCAAGCACGCATACTTGATAACTCATCACTGCTTCATTTTTAAAAAAAAAGACTGCATGCTAACTCCGTGTAGGCAGGCTTTGTTAGCCACCCAAGCCGAGTCTAATGGAGATAAAGGAGGAAAAACAAAACAAAGCAATGCAATAATAGTCATGGAAATTCCCAGAGGGAGAGCAGGGGGAGGAGGGTCATTTTAGTATGGTTTATAAACTAAAACAATAAGGGCATTATTCTGTCGTTGTCCTACTGTATGTTTGTTTGCTTCCAGGCTCACTGTCTGCAAGGGCTGAGGGGTCGGCGGGGCTCTGAGAATCGGAATGGGAGGTGGGGGTGGTCTTAAAAAGGGAGATACGAGTAATAGACGTGGAGTCTTACTGTCTCCCAATGGAGACAGAGGCACATACAGTACACACACACACCTCCCAGGGAACGGAGACACAATTATAAGGCCCTCTGCACCAGTGCGGAAGCACAGGGAGTCTGGGGAGAGGCGAATGCTCATGACGCGCACACGCATGCATGCATGCACGTATGCATGCATGCATGCATGCACGCACGTAGTGCACGTACTTGCCACTGAACCACACGCACACTTTTACACTGCTCCATACCTCCCGCCTTTCTCTCTCCTTGTTATGCCTTTTTTCCTCGCAAGGCAAATGGCACTCGTATATCTTTCCACTGCCTTAGGTGACATTTTATACTAATCTATCTCTCTCTCTCTCTCTCTCTCTCTCTCTCTCTCTCATGCACGCATCTCGATGCCTCTGAGGACAGGGGGTCAGGAGGGTTCCTGGCAGATCAGCTAAAGCAGATCAGCTAATTATCTTGCCATAACAAGAAAGCATTGTGCCTCTCATGGTGTGGCCCCTGACACCCTCTCCCTCTCTCACTGGGGAGAGTTGGAAAGCACAAGGTGCTTCGATTCATTCTCGCTGAAACGCTATTTGGGACGAGAGGGAAAATTCCACGAAAAAAACATTCGTCAGCATCGGCGCACGCACCTTCTGCAGCGAGGTGTCTATGGTAACGATTGGGTGTTGTCAACACAGATACAGTATGCTCTAGCGCACACACACACACACACACACACACACACACACACACACACGTCATGGCCTTTAGCTCCAGGCCCGGTCTCTCTCCCTGCATATCAGTGACACTTGGTATCAAAAGTGTCAGCATTTTCATGACATCTGCTCCCCAGCAGTGTGGGTATAATATACACTCAGAAACACATTCTTCCATTCCCACCTGTCTTTCACACACACACACACACACACACACACACACACACACACACACACACACACACACACACACACACACTCACACTCACACTCACACTCACACTCACACGATAGACAAGTTGGGAAGTTATTGCCTTGTCTAACTGAAGCTCACTCAAACTACTGTACATTTCCTGTCAACCTACTGTATATCTATCAATAACCCCCCCCCGGTTTCACACATAAGAGACAGGGGGCTGTATTTTGCGTGTCTTAAGTACCAGGTCTTATTACTTAACTTAAGACCTGGAGGCGTGGTCAATGCTATCACACCTCCAGGTCTTAAGTTAAGTAATAACACCTGGTACTTAAGACACGCAAAATACAGCGAGTAGTCCGACCCACAGAGGAGACAGGCGACAAGCAGCACACACCCGTCTCTTCTATGTGTGAGAGGAGCCTGTGACATGGCCTGTGTGTGGCCTGCGTGTCACCGTCGCAAATAAATAATAATAATAATGTTATACTTGCATACTGCATGACGTGGCAATCATTCACACCATGAGTCATGTGGACTGGTTGAGGGATTTGTGCAGCTCCAGATGAAGTCAAGTCAGAGCTGCCATTCCCATTATTACTGTGTGTGTTGTTATTTTATACAGATGTCAGACAACTTGGTTGCCGCAGAATACAGCCTTGTCTCAACTCCATTCAGTGTGCGTTTGTGTGTGCGTCTATGTTGCCTGTTTTTTTAAAGAGAAAACAGCAAGTGTATGAAAACGGGCCCAAAAGAAGCGACTTGGCTATGGCTATTTGAAAATAGCCAATCTACAAGCTCTGCTAAAATAATGATAATAATAAAGATACAATTTTAACAATACAAATCTTGTATTGTTAAAATTGCCAAAATCGCTTATAATGAGCAGACATGGCAACACTGTCGTGTCGTGCATGCTTCTCTTAAGGTGGAGTTTGGGTGGGAGGCTGGGGGGGGGGGATTGGGAGTATGCACGGGAGGTTGTTGGGGATCAGAGGTCATTACATAAGGATCTTAACCCCAGGATGTGACCTTGTCTGCGGCTGCCTCAGAAAAGTACAGTGCAGGAATACCTCAACAAGACACTTACTGGAAATGGAAACGGCTTCTATTTTAGTGAAACTGTGATCATGATCTTGGAAGTTTCCATTGATCTCGTTTTGTGTGCGGCTGAAAAGCGGCAGCTCGATGATGATAAATGTGGTCCGTGTTTACGGGGTCACACTCATGACATGACAACTCCCACACCAGACAAAGCACAGTAGGGCCTTTCGGCCTGTCAAAACAAAAGCAGGCCAACCAAAACACGCACGCGCACGCACGCACACACACACACACACACACACACGCACACACACGCACACGCACGCACACGCGCACACACACACACACACACACACACACACACACACACACACACGCCATCTGCCTTCTAACGGGCACGTCCCCTTGGCTAAACCCCAGCAATCAGCATGGGTGATTCTGAGTTGAAAAGAAAAATTGAAATGAACAACATGACTGTGGAGGATTATTACCACAGAAAAAACATTGGTATACAGTATACATACACGCTGTAGCGGTTTGACCGACAATGTACCACACAATCAAACCACACAAAAGTATATCCACGCATACACATTCTGTCCCTGAGTGAGCCCTGTTACAGTAGCCTACTGTATGTCGTTGCTATCATTTCTTTTATTTTTTTTAACCCATTCTGACCGGGCACCCATTTTGGTGTTGGCATCATGTTATGCTTTAGCTATTGAAAAATAGCAGATCTACAAGCTCATATCGCGCCACCGAGTGGCGCGATACGAGCTTGTAGATCTGCTATTTTTGAAAAATTCGAAGAACGACTGACATTTTTAGAATCTGATCTCAGGTCAGAATGGGTTAATCAGACCAGTGTGGGTCCAGTGGAAACCTCGTATGAATCTGATCTCAGGTCAGAATGGGTTAAATGAATGCCCTACTACTTGATCACACTACATAGCGTCCAGTGTTGGGGAAGTTACTTTGAAAGCGTAGCTTGTAAAGCTACAAGTAGCTCACCATGGCAGTAGCTTGATCAAGCTACATAGCTACCCCTGGAGAAATGTAGCTTGTAAAGCTACAGCTACATAGGAAAAGTAGCTCAGCTACTTTTTATTTTTCAGCGTTAAATTGAGAATCTACATGCGGGAGACCCCTCCTCCCCTCTGGGAGACCCCTGCTCCCCTCTGGGAGACCCCTCCCACCCTGCTCCCCTCTGGGAGACCCCTCCTCCCCCTGCTCCCCTCTGGGAGACCCCTCCTCCCACCCTGCTCCCCTCTGGGAGACCCCTCCTCCCACCCTGCTCCCCTCTGGGAGACCCCTCCCACCCTGCTCCCCTCTGAGAGACCCCTCCCACCCTGCTCCCCTCTGGGAGACCCCTCCTCCCACCCTGCTCCCCTCTGGGAGACCCCTCCTCCCACCCTGCTCCCCTCTGGGAGACCCCTCCCACCCTGCTCCCCTCTGGGAGACCCCTGCTCCCCTCTGGGAGACCCCTGCTCCCCTCTGGGAGACCCACAATTGTAGCTTGTAACTTGAGTAGCTAAGCTACAAAAAATGACCCAAAAAGTAGCTGAGCTACTTGACGAGGTACACAAATATGAATGTAGCTAAAATACCACAAGCTACAGCAAAATGTAGCTAAGCTACGTAGCTCAGCTACATGTAGCTTAATACTCCCCAACACTGATAGCGTCACACTAAAGCATCAGAAGTAGCAGATCTACAAGAGAGAGAGACGATGCATTTGTCCTTTCTATGGTCGCGTTTATTCAGATGTTGTGGCAATATATATACTATTTGTTGCACCGTCGTCATCAACCTTGTAATATACATTACATAATATACTATAAGTGAAAGACGTGAGTGTAATCTTGGAAAGACACACACATACGACAATGTTATGTTCCCTCAGAAGGCTAAAAAGTTATATTGAAAGGTATATTGAAGGTACAGTACAGGTACAGTACAGGTACACTCCGAGTCTCCGATCGGCACCACACTGGGCACAAACACTGCTTAGGGGTCTGCCATGAGAATAGTCACACCAGGGGCCACGTTGTACAACCCTGCAGCTAGCTGGCCCCCCAGGGACAACACGTTTCCATGGTGCACTGTTGCTCCAATCCGTATCAAACTGGGCACAAACACTGCTCAGGGGCCTGGCATGAGAATAGACACCTATATGTCCAAAACTACTTTTCAGGATTAAAATGCAAAAATTCAAAAGTAGCAGTTTGACAAGCGCCGTACAGTGTTTGGCCCTCATTTATCAACGCGGCGTATACGCCAAAATATGTGTGCACGCCGGAATTACCGCAATTGTCGGCATTTATAATTTCCGCAAAACCTTGAACTTGAACGTGTGCCAGGACAAAAATCACGTCTGTGAGCTGTCATAGACTTTGTCCTGTGACAGGCTGTCACAGGCATCTAAACATCTGTATTCACTCCTAAAATATTAATATAAAACATACATGTAGTAAAAAATAAATAAATTGAGATTTCCAACTGTACATACAAGCAATTAAAAACAATATAACATGTTTACAATGTACAAGTTTATGCTTAATCAAACAGTGCTTTACTGGCCTTGTTAAACATTATATGCGAGTGCACTTGTGAGATGATTCGGGAGCGCAGCGTGACAGCAGATGCCTATAGTATAAACCCTGTGATATTTAAAATATATATTTAGGCATAAATGGACTGCAAGCCTTTATTTCCAAGTGACAATGACAAATATAGGCCTATAGCTTGCCTATTTGCAATTGTATGCTATAGGCCTATAGGTGTAAGGGTAAGGGGGGGTGCGGCGGGCAGCAAGGCAAGCAGGGGAAACTTTTTTATTGGCTTTTTCCATCATGTAACTATGGTTTCCATACTTGTTTGGTCGTATTGTAGTTGTTCATGTCGTAAAAACAAGGGCGAGGCTTGCTTTTATAGGGCGTGCCAGATTGATTTCAGCCGTCACATTTATCACTGCTAGGAATGAAATTAAGGAAGGATCAGCTGTTTGCGATCACTTTATAAATGCCGTGGCGACGTGAGTGTACTACAAAACCTAGGCTCAAATTTGAGGCAGATTTTACACTCGATTGATAAATGAGGGCCTTTGAGTTTACAAGTTAAAATATAAGGCATTGCTGGCTCTATGGCCCGGATGTCCAGCAACCAGAGATGATCAGGACAAATGGCAGCCACATCCAGATTGAACCTGATCATCAAATAATCACCACCAGGTGAGTGGGACAACACAGCCTCTAGCCTGGTACAAGGTATACCTTTGCATGGAAGGAGATGGAGATGGAGAGAAAATTATATAACTGGCAGAACTTTACCGTTTTGTGTGTTTATTTTTATCATACTAAGTGCCACATTTTGAGTTCAACAGTCTGCTACTTTTGCCCTTTTAAAATTAGAATACTGAAAAGCAACAGTTTTGGACATATAATGAGGTTTCCACCCGACAGAGCTGATATGTAAAATAAATAATAAAATGAAGACGGGGAAAGAGAGGGACCCACAAACACATTCAGGGAATTAGCCATCAACCAAAATTGGGTGTGTTGAACCAATTGAACCCTTTGGTCAACTACTGTAAGTATAGCTATAGGGCCCTTGGGAATCTGGCCGCAGTCCTTGGGAATGCGGTCAACTTAGTATACTGTAAGTATCCCATTAACCCTGTCATCAGTCATTTGGCCATGTCATTACAGGCGAGAACAATTAAATACAAATGTTTTAGATATCTCCCCCCACACACACACACACACACACACACACACACACAATCAATTTCAAATTCAATTTCACACACAAAGAGCAGAAAATAAGCAGATCATCAAGCCTGGATGTGACATGTTGTGAGCTTGCTCATTCTTTATATCGGCACTATAGCTTTCTTGTTATACCCCAGATTTGTTCAAACTTGGATCGTGCAGATGACAATTTTACCACTGAGTTAATAGAGCCTGCCTGCTACTTGCTCTGGGGAGAAATGTAATTTTGACCCTCAGGTCAACGTTCGTGTCAAACCAGAAAGCAGGATCTAAATGTCTAGAATAGCAGCAAGACCAAATTCAACAACCACCAACTGTTTAAGTTATATTGTATTAACATGACCCCATACAGATGGGACAAAATAACATGTCCTTCACGCACACAAACAAATTAACATAATAGAGGCCTTAATAGGGCCTAAGTGGTTGAGAATGCGTGTGCAGTATCAGCCAAATTCATATTCCCATGACTTCATGTGGTATCTCAGCCACTCACTACTTGACATTCCACACGGAGCACTCAGACAGGACAGGGATTGTCCTTAGAAGGCCCTGCGGGAGAGGCCTCTACCGACACACTAATAGAACTGTCTGCCATGTGCTTTTATATTGTCATTTCTTCCAGTTTCTTCCACCGCAGCCTGTGTAGACAGTCACTTTTTTGTGTCTATGTCTGCATTTTACCTGTTTCTTTGTCTCTCTAATTTTATCGTTATGCCAATTGATTCCTCCCCACACACATTGCTGTGTGTGTTAGTCACTGCTGTTTGTATCCCTACTGGCTCACCTCTGCCAGTGAGGAGACCCCACAGAGAGGAATTGTAGAGCCTTCGTCCTAATCCTCCCGCCCAACACTCCCCGCTGACAGGTGCCGGCCCAGCTCGTACGACATGGCTCGTTGTGTTTGTATAGATACAGATAACTTAAAATTAAAATAATGTATTCAAAATTGTTCTAACTAAAGTGGATGGGGTCTGTACGCTTTTCCGACAAGATTATTCACAAAGCAGCATGTGTTTCTGTCTCTGTCTCTGCCTCTCTCTGTGTGTGTGTGTGTGTGTGTGTGTGTGTGTTAAGGCTGTCCCCAAACAGTTCACATGTTCGCTCGTTAGGGTTGGCACTCGAATCTTAATTGATGGGCACAACCGGTGGCGGGTGGCTAGTGCGCAACTGCGCATACGTCGTCAAAATGTTTTCTGTGTGGACCGTGGTAGATGCAAGGCTCATTTGTGCACCAACAGCTGAGATAGTTATGTAGAGAAATCTGACAGGCATTCAAAAGGAACTCAAATGAGATGTTAACCTCCTGTAAGTAGACTTAGAAATAAAACTATAGTGTTGACTAATCATTACATGTGACTCTTATTTTGAAGAGGAAGTTAGTGCACAGGAAGTCGGTTTCAGTTGTAAACAAGCTACTAAGACACTCCCAAAAGTCCAAAAGTTACGTGCTCCTCTCATAGTCGTAGTCGTTGCTAAACCACGCAACGATAATTATTTACAATATAAAAACATGCATCTTGAACAACATTGGGATTACTTATGGAACCTGCAGCAGTAGTTGAGTAATTACTTTTATCTATGTTGGACGTTTGTTTTGGTTCCAGTGGTTGAGCTGCTTGGTGGGGTTGAGCTGCTTAACGACTACCCTGCTACAAATACACTTTTGCATCTGCCCGTGTGTGTGCATGCTTAGCAGACTGTTCAGAACGTGTTTGTGCCACAAACATAATGTTATAATATATAATAGTGCAATGGTTTGAGGGACATTTTGAGTCAGTCAGTCAGTCTGCCTGCCTGCAGTGGGGAGTGCTCACTAACGCCAACACTGGTTCACATGTGTAAGTGCAGTCTCCTCAGAGAAGGGTATAGAGGCCCTTAAGTCTGGCTTATGCTCACATACGGTACTCTTAAAACTGTTTCCTCTCTCACTGACAGTTACGGGTCTGACATGACTGTAAAACTTTCCAGGGACGGCGATGTCTAAGAGGCAGGCTAATCCAGTTTCCATTATTGCTACTTCACGTTCGGCAAAACATTTTCTCCTCATTGCGCCGCACGCTCGCATGTCATGCATGCAGTTTTCCATATATTGGCAAGCGAAGGCCGCTGGTGTCCCAACAGCGATCGTAAAACAACACGCCGTCTCGGCAGAGTACATTGTCCTATAAAACAAATTGCATGGTACCCGAATTCCTGATACACCAAAAACATTCAAAGCATCTCGGCAGCCTTGTGGGACAGTGTTGGGAGGGGTTTCTTTTAGGGGAGAGAGAAAAAAACCCACACTGTTTCGGAAATTTCAGAATTCAAATGACATCGCAATTACCGGCGGAAGGCGACTGGCCTTCTGCCTGATTTAGAGAGAGAGAGACAGAGAGAGAGAGAGAGAGACAGAGAGTGAGAGAGAGAGAGAACAGCAGGACCTAATTCACTACACACACACACAGGTTGTCGGCGGAGTGCCTGCACGCTTTACATCGGAGCTTCCCGAATTCCGGTGCATGGCAGACACTGCGCTGAACATTTCATTTTTGTACACTATACCTCGAGAGTCCCGGAGTTTGGGGTAAACCAAGGTTGTACTGTGTGCTACTGCTGTTCCCAGAGGAGGATCTGAGAGCTGCACAGCCAGACAATCAAAAGCCTGAGGCAGAGAAGAGGGCCTGTGTAGCCTCGTTCCTCTCTGCCGGGCTGATTTCTCTCCACACCGCTGCTACTGCCAAACCCACAGAACGTACTGCAGTAGGAAAGAAATCAAAAGGCGAATGGGGGGGGGGGGGCTCGGGTGGGGAATTGACTTTGCCCATGTTTTACCAGTTCACATACTTGTCTGCGTG
This sequence comes from Protomyctophum bolini, assembly GCF_963924005.1. NCBI lineage: Eukaryota > Metazoa > Chordata > Actinopteri > Myctophiformes > Myctophidae > Protomyctophum > Protomyctophum bolini. Next base: position 20,805,666 of record NC_137873.1, on the reverse strand, counting down.
CCAACAATCAAGGCCCCGGGGGGGAAGTGAATGTAACAAAAATAAATGTTATTCGCGAATATCGGACAAATAAAGAAATTCCTTGCAAAAACGAAACTTTTTTTAGTTGGGCTGGAACTTTGCATGGATGCACTGGAACTTTTTTTCCAGTGCATTTGGACTGCAAAAGAGAACAGAGTTCGGTTAGATGACGGGGAAGGGCTTGGTCAAGCGTTTTACGCAAATTATGTGCGGCAGCTATACTGTTCTCCGAAAGGGCATTATGTCTTCTATATTTGCTTCCATGTGTAGACCAGAGTTAAAAAATGGGCCCACAGGGTCAGTGGCTTAATGGGCTCTATGCACACACGCCATTTTGGAAAGAACTTGGGCCCCTTCCCTACTTCCTTCCCAGGTGTTACCGCTGATACTCTGTTCCATTCTGGTCCAACAGAGTCAGGGTGCTGCTACTGTTGCTGCTACTGTTGGCTCACTGGAAACACTCTGCTACACCAGTGGGTCTCAAAGTGTCCTTGAGTGTGTTCCAAATGGCCTCTTACAGGTATGTAACTCTCAGAGTTATGGGGGTCCTTGAAATGTAAAAGTTTGAGAACCACTGCACACAAAATGGAACAGAGCCATAATTAGTACCATCGGTAACACCTGTGAAGGAAGTGGCCCTATAGTGGCGCTATATACTGTACCCTACATCAGAGGTTCTCAACCCGTGGGTCGCGACCCCTCGGGGGGGGGGGGGGGGGGGGGGGTGTCGGCAAATAATTTTGGGGGGTCCCCAAATTCTTATATAATATATATATTTATTTATTTTTTGCGAGACATGGCCAAAGCATTTCCGGCCTAAAAAGGTTGAGAACCCCTGCCCTATATACCATTACATTCTACTGTACCTCTTCGAGAGACCCCCCTCATTCCCAGTGTCCTGCGGTCCTTACCCTGGAAGGCGTCGGCGTGTCCGGAGAGGAGGTACTTGAGATCGAAGCTGTAGGAGCGGACGTTCTGAAGGGTCTCCCTCTTCACGGCGTACTGGTAGCTCTCCTCCATCTTGCGGGTGCAGCAGGAGGGACCCTGGTGCTTACACACCAGCAGGTCCACGTCTGCAATCACACATCACAATCATGACCTTTATCGTCTACAGGAGGGACCCTGGTGCTTACACAACAGCACGTCTGCAATCACAATCATGACCTTTATCGTCTACAGGAGGGACCCTGGTGCTTACACAACAGCACGTCTGCAATCACAATCATGACCTTTATCGTCACATCACAGCTTCACAGGTGTGAAGAAGCAGTGGTGTACGGAAGTACTGTACTTGCGTACAATGTTGAGTTTTTTTCTTTTACTTGCTTCAATGTTCAATACAAGAAATATAGTACTTTTACGCCACTACAATTGTACAAGAACTTTAGTTACTAGTTACTTTGTAGATTTGGATTATTACTACAAAACCACTTCAGCCCTAAATATATATATACACGTATATATACACACACACAGTGTATATATATATATATATATATATATATATATATATATATATATATATACACACACACACACACACACACACACACACACACACACACACACACAGTGTATATATATATTTCGGCCACTTGAAAATAGCAGATCTACAAGTTCAAAATGTTTCGCAAGCTTAGATTTTCGGAAAAATAAAGAAAACCGGATATGTAAACATGTCAGGGGGGTTCCTTGAAATGAAAAAGGATTGAGAATCATCGATTCACCCTATTGAAACTCTTCCAGACTCTAAAATGCACACACGCACGCGCACACGCACGCATGCACACACACAGTATATTTTCTTCAGGAAGCATTAGGGAGGGCAGTGGAGGGGAGGGGAGTGCGACGCGGTCGCAGTGATGACTGCGATTTAATAGTTATGAATGAGGTGAGTCACGTCCCGTTAATAGAGAAGAATATGATCTGGAACATGTTGCTTTCTTTTCTGTGGTTAGAGGGTTATGGGAAAGTACAGAATTCCAGTCCGTTCAGAACTATTAGCTATAGGCTTATATAGAGAGAACATGGATGGGCCATAGTCCATATACGAACCATATACGACGACGACTCATTGGTTCTGATCTCAGTTATTTGACTCAAATGAAGTCATTACTTAAATACACACAATCAAGGCAGTGCTTGCATTCAGCTAGCCAAGAACATAATGACCTGCTGTCAATCAGGTGCTGTCAATCACTTGGTACGAGTATATCTGTCTCTTGTTTTGACATTATGACCAACACTTATAATACTTCAGAATCTAAAATCAACTTTATTGTTACATCACAGTTTTACAAGTAAAAAGTGGTGAAATTAGTTTTTGTGCATAGTTCCCATCGTGTTATTTTCCCAAGAAAACAAAGAAAGGGAAGAAGAGGAAGGGAGGGTTGTAGGGTAGGAGATCAAGGGAAGAAGAGGAAGGGAGGGTTGTAGGGTAGGAGATCAGGAAGAAGAGGAAGGGAGGGTTGTAGGGTAGGAGATCAAGGCAAGAAAGACCATTTAGAAGCTCGTCCTGCTTATAAGCCTATAGCTATAGGCCGTCATACATGAATATAGAGTATGTATCACAAGTGGTATGAAGCCTTTTACGTGCATTTACAATTTATTATAAATGTGATTGTAATGCATTATCGACCCGACCTTTATGTAAAGTGAAACTTTTATAATATTGTCTCTGTCAGGTATAGCCAAAACTGTTACTTTTCAGGATTCAAATAAAAATAAACAGCGAAGGTAGCAGATCGACGAGCTTGTAGATCTGCTACTTTTGATGATTTTGCGTGACACTGTAGTATGATGGAGTCTGGTAGAGATGAGGTTGTGCATGACGCTGTAGTATGATGGAGTCTGGTAGAGATGAGGTTGTGCATGACACTGTAGTATGATGGAGTCTGGTAGAGATGAGGTTGTGCGTGACACTGTAGTATGATGGAGTCTGGTAGAGATGAGGTTGTGCGTGACACTGTAGTATGATGGAGTCTGGTAGAGATGAGGTTGTGCATGACGCTGTAGTATGATGGAGTCTGGTAGAGATGAGGTTGTGTATGACGCTGTAGTATGATGGAGTCTGGTAGAGATGAGGTTGTGCATGACACTGTAGTATGATGGAGTCTGGTAGAGATGAGGTTGTGCATGACACTGTAGTATGATGGAGTCTGGTAGAGATGAGGTTGTGCATGACGCTGTAGTATGATGGAGTCTGGTAGAGATGAGGTTGTGCATGACGCTGTAGTATGATGGAGTCTGGTAGAGATGAGAGGTTTTGCATGACGCTGTAGTATGATGGAGTCTGGTAGAGATGAGGTTGTGCATGACACTGTAGTATGATGGAGTCTGGTAGAGATGAGGTTGTGCATGACGCTGTAGTATGATGGAGTCTGGTAGAGATGAGAGGTTTTGCATGACGCTGTAGTATGATGGAGTCTGGTAGAGATGAGGTTGTGCATGACACTGTAGTATGATGGAGTCTGGTAGAGATGAGGTTGTGCATGACGCTGTAGTATGATGGAGTCTGGTAGAGATGAGGTTGTGCATGACGCTGTAGTATGATGGAGTCTGGTAGAGATGAGGTTGTGCATGACGCTGTAGTATGATGGAGTCTGGTAGAGATGAGGTTGTGCATGACGCTGTAGTATGATGGAGTCTGGTAGAGATGAGGTTGTGCATGACGCTGTAGTATGATGGAGTCTGGTAGAGATGAGGTTGTGCATGACACTGTAGTATGATGGAGTCTGGTAGAGATGAGGTTGTGCATGACGCTGTAGTATGATGGAGTCTGGTAGAGATGAGGTTGTGCATGACGCTGTAGTATGATGGAGTCTGGTAGAGATGAGGTTGTGCATGACGCTGTAGTATGATGGAGTCTGGTAGAGATGAGAGGTTTTGCGTGACGCTGTAGTATGATGGAGTCTGGTAGAGATGAGGTTGTGCATGACGCTGTAGTATGATGGAGTCTGGTAGAGATGAGGTTGTGCATGACGCTGTAGTATGATGGAGTCTGGTAGAGATGAGGTTTTGCGTGACGCTGTAGTATGATGGAGTCTGGTAGAGATGAGGTTGTGCATGACGCTGTAGTATGATGGAGTCTGGTAGAGATGAGGTTGTGCATGATGCTGTAGTATGATGGAGTCTGGTAGAGATGAGGTTGTGCATGACACTGTAGTATGATGGAGTCTGGTAGAGATGAGAGGTTGTGCGTGACGCTGTAGTATGATGGAGTCTGGTAGAGATGAGAGGTTTTGTGTGACACAGTAGTATGATGGAGTCTGGTAGAGATGAGGTTGTGCATGACGCTGTAGTATGATGGAGTCTGGTAGAGATGAGAGGTTGTGCGTGACGCTGTAGTATGATGGAGTCTGGTAGAGATGAGGTTTTGCGTGACGCTGTAGTATGATGGAGTCTGGTAGAGATCAGAGGTTGTGCATGACGCTGTAGTATGATGGAGTCTGATAGAGATGAGGTTGTGCGTGACGCTGTAGTATGATGGAGTCTGGTAGAGATGAGGTTGTGCATGACGCTGTAGTATGATGGAGTCTGGTAGAGATGAGGTTGTGCGTGACGCTGTAGTATGATGGAGTCTGGTAGAGATGAGGTTGTGCATGACGCTGTAGTATGATGGAGTCTGGTAGAGATGAGGTTGTGCATGACGCTGTAGTATGATGGAGTCTGGTAGAGATGAGGTTGTGCATGACGCTGTAGTATGATGGAGTCTGGTAGAGATGAGGTTGTGCATGACGCTGTAGTATGATGGAGTCTGGTAGAGATGAGGTTGTGCATGACGCTGTAGTATGATGGAGTCTGGTAGAGATGAGGTTGTGCATGACGCTGTAGTATGATGGAGTCTGGTAGAGATGAGGTTGTGCGTGACGCTGTAGTATGATGGAGTCTGGTAGAGATGAGGTTGTGCATGACGCTGTAGTATGATGGAGTCTGGTAGAGATGAGGTTGTGCATGACGCTGTAGTATGATGGAGTCTGGTAGAGATGAGGTTGTGCATGACGCTGTAGTATGATGGAGTCTGGTAGAGATGAGGTTGTGCATGACGCTGTAGTATGATGGAGTCTGGTAGAGATGAGGTTGTGCATGACGCTGTAGTATGATGGAGTCTGGTAGAGATGAGGTTGTGCATGACGCTGTAGTATGATGGAGTCTGGTAGAGATGAGGTTGTGCATGACGCTGTAGTATGATGGAGTCTGGTAGAGATGAGGTTGTGCATGACGCTGTAGTATGATGGAGTCTGGTAGAGATGAGGTTGTGCATGACGCTGTAGTATGATGGAGTCTGGTAGAGATGAGGTTGTGCATGACGCTGTAGTATGATGGAGTCTGGTAGAGATGAGGTTGTGCATGACGCTGTAGTATGATGGAGTCTGGTAGAGATGAGGTTGTGCATGACGCTGTAGTATGATGGAGTCTGGTAGAGATGAGAGGTTTTGCGTGACGCTGTAGTATGATGGAGTCTGGTAGAGATGAGAGGTTTTGCGTGACGCTGTAGTATGATGGAGTCTGATAGAGATGAGGTTGTGCATGACACTGTAGTATGATGGAGTCTGGTAGAGATGAGGTTGTGCATGACGCTGTAGTATGATGGAGTCTGATAGAGATGAGAGGTTTTGCGTGACGCTGTAGTATGATGGAGTCTGGTAGAGATGAGAGGTTTTGCGTGACGCTGTAGTATGATGGAGTCTGGTAGAGATGAGAGGTTTTGCATGGAGCGAGCCAGTGACTAGTTTCCTAGACATGCACATAGGCAGACTGTCATAAATCCATAGGGAGACAGAGAGAGGCACAGTCAGAGGGGAAAGAAAGTAAACCAACAAGAATTCATCTATGTTTGCAGCTATAAATAAAGGTGTATAAATATCTCTGGCTCATGTGCTCATGGACACACGCATGTTGAAAATGTGTCTGTTCAGACACACGCAGCGTGTGTGCGTGCATGAATTGTGCACAGATGCAAACACACTGGTCGACGCGCACTTTTATAGTGAACACACACATGTGCGCACGCATGCGTGCAAATACTGATCCTATTGATAAGTGCGTAATGGAGAGGTGACATCTATGGTGACTACTGACTAGCCATCAGTGGTGGAAAGTAAGTGCAGTTACTCAAGTTCTGACTTACTCAAAGTACAATTTTGAGTTTTTTTTTTGGTAATGTTATTTACTTATTTTACCTCTTTACTTTACTTTCTAATTGTCAATATTTTCACTTTTACACTATTCAAATATTGTACTTTTTACTCACTACAATTCTTTACACTTCACGTCGATTTTCGTGCCATAACCTTTGTACTTTGTACCCAAGCAAAACTGTGAGTATTTCTTCCACCGCTGCGAGCCATAATACTGGAGCTCATTACAGCCACATGAAGGGAATGATCTAATTCCAGCTAGAATATGATCCAAAGTGAAGCTCAGTCAGATAGGCTGACGTCACTGTGCTTCCACCCTGTCCAGACACCGTCGCCTGCTTCTCACTGTCACCCCACATATAAACACTGTCATGACATCACTGAGACTGGCCACAATTAGCACGGCTTATTAAACACAGCGCGCACGCACACGCACACACACACACGAGAGCTTGTACACTACAGTACAGTACAGTACAGTACCACTCTCTTCAGACGGGTCAGATTTTGTTTTATAAAGCGGGTCTCAAAAACAACGTGTATGCCTATTTGATATGATAAGTCATTCTAGTGGGAGGAGTGGGAGGGGGGGCAGCTAGGGGCAGGTGCTGTAACCAGAGCCCGCAGCATGGCCCCGGGACAGACGGACCGCAAGACCAGTTCCTCTCACGTCCCAAATCCATCCATGAAACACAATAGGGATGCATTCTGAATCCCCTCATTCCCTCTCTCTCCAACCCCCCCCCCCCCCTTTCTCTCTCCCTGTTCTGCTGGCATATCGTCACTGTCCAGCAGAAACCTCTTATCACCCATATTTCAACTTTTTATGTTCCATGGACAAGGTTTCCACCCGACAATAAGGATATCCTCTCTGTCGCACACGCGCATGCGTGATGTCTGTGTGTCCATAGCCAATCTCACAAACCACTGGGCAGATCAGTGTGAAATGTCTTGTGTACACTGCCAATAGGCTTACAGTACAGTCATTATTGTAGTTTCATAATGGAAGTTAAATCCCTGCACTCTGATCGGCACTGAAACTTTGCCCAAATGTGGAGTCATAAATCCTAGACGTGTCTATAGACAACTGACGTCATAGGTGACACAGGTTGGCCACATGTGTCTTTGATGTTGGCCCGTCACCGTGACCGTACAGTGCAAAATATAATAGGTTGAGTCACCGCCGATTGGTCGTTCGTCATGACACCCATCAACATACTCCCCTAACTGCCTATAGTGAATTCGGCCTGGGCTGTGGCTCAGCGGTCCAGGCACCTTGGCCGGTAGTCCGAGTCTGGCAGTGTGCCGCGGGTTCGACTCCCGATCCCGATGGCCTTTACTGCATGTCACTCCCCCATTTCCTGTCAGCCTACTGTCTGTCCCTCTATAAAAAAATAAAAAATAAAATAAAAGGTGAAAGCCGCAAGAAAAAAACATTAAAAACAAAAAGAGTGACCAAACGTCAAATGTTTGACTGGAAGGGGGGTACCCTGGGGGTCATCAGGTGCCGCCCTGGCCACTCCCCCCCCCCCAGCAAAGTGGCCTCCTCTGAATCAGCTCCTCCCCAGGCAGTATGTGACAAATGCATGCATTGCATTGCAGAAGGCCAAATGGAAATGGCAAAAGGCTAAATGAAAGACAAATATCCACCTTTCAATATCCACACATTGGAATTCTCAATATGTGTGTCAAACTGTTCTAAATTCATTACACTTAGCAGCTTCTCTCCCTCTCTCTCTCTCTCCGTTATCTCTGATATGAAACTAATATCCAGCGCCTCACACAGTGGAATCTGGCCTGGCCTCCCTTATCCCTCAGAGTAGCAGTGTGGCTGGCGTAAGTGATACCCAGAAAGACTTTGGCAGTTAAAGCCCGCCCCTCCCCACACACAACATCACGAGACAGGTCGACCACGTTGCAAATACTCTGGAACATTGATTGGAGTCATTAGGGGCTGCAGTGCCTGCTGCTTGTCCACACCACCGGGGACAAACTAGAAACTAGAAATGCACACTGTCGAGGTGCCAACTTGCGCCTTGCACACAAGTAGGCCATGTATGGCCTACTTACTCATGTCCATGAGGTGCATGAGGCGCACCATGAGGTGAGCGCACCTCATGGTGTGCTAACCACTGGGATCACCACTGGCGATGCCAATGACATCACCACTGGCATCACCAAGAATATTGGTCCCTCATTGGCTGTTAAAACACTCAGAGCGCCAGGCAGCACCATAAACCGCGGGTTATAAGCTTTATTACATCTTTGATCGCATTGCGGCTGACATATTACCGTTTCTGGCGAAAGATAAACAACGTGCTTTCAGTTTCGTCTCTGCGAGGCGTGTGACACACACGGAAGCGGGGCTCATATACAGTTGATGTGAATCATGGCGATGAAGTACCTGGACATGAACACTAGATGGCGGCTTTTAAACCGAGCCTGTAAATATGACAGTTGCATGGATGCAATGCAGATGAATTCCTGTGGCATGCAGATTTTGCATGCAGGATGAATACAAAATGAATATCAACATCCTAATACTGTCCGTGATTTGGGGCCATAAGGATGAATACAACATTTATATCAACATCCTATGATCCTAATACTGTCCAATACTTAGATAGAGAGGGGGTGCAAATTCTGACTGGCAGTTTTCGCTGTCAAAATATGACTCTCCAGTCAAAAAACGTACCTTTCCCTTGAAGTGAGTTTACTAGCCATTGGCCAACCCCCCTTCCCCCGCTCTTTTTCCCTCCTTTTTTAACCCTTTTATCCCAGTTATAGTACGTTGATTCTCTTTTTCATCTATTCTACAGTTTTTGGTGACATTCCATTGTATTTGTGTGTGTGTTGAGTACTGGTGTCTGGTGTTTTGTAGCCGTTGTTTGTCTGTGTCCATTTGTAATGTACAGTATACTAGTGGAAAATTATATACAAATATTTGAATACATTTTTAGGGGTCCTTTACAAGAAAATGTTTGAGAACCACCGACCACTTAGAAAAATAGATATATTATTTAGTCTTAGGCTGACTTCAAGCGGTACTTGTCGGTAGGTAAAATAAAAGTCAAACTAAATGAAATGTTCGAGACTGAGTGTAGCACTCTTCCAAGGACATTTAAAATAATGGAAGTTGGGGTTAGGACAGAGCAAGGTTATTAATATGTATGGCTTTTTTGGATCTACAGTACACAATTTTTCTTTCTTTCTTTATACTCTGGTATTTATAGGGCAGCATTTAACATAATAAATTGCATTTTATTTATTTATTTGTGTAAAACCCCACATGGGATTACATGACACGCAATTATGCACAACCTAAAACACAGTCGCTTAACAATACAATGTGAGAGATAAAACAAACAAAAAGTAGAAATAAAAACATATTTATACAGCTCACACTTTCTTCGTGTCCATGCTTTATCCAGGCCACACAGTAAAGTGTTAATTGAACTGAGAATTAAATACATTTTAAATTATGACAGGATTTTACGGTTTAGATAATCAGTAAAAAGAAATATTCTCATGCAGCCCTTCATAATATACACAGTGAAATCCTCAATGTTGTTACTATTAAACTTTACAAGTGTACATTTCTTTTCTAAAGTTTGCGCATATATGAGGCTGAGCATTCATAGAGTGAGTGACAAATTGAGTGGCAAAGTAAGTGGCAAAATGAGTTTAACGTCGTTTTACGTGGATGTATGTGCTGTCAAGGCCAGAAAGTAGTTATTCTGGGTATGATGATCACCCCCTTATATTGAGGCATTTACTGTGTATAATAATGTATGATGATCACACGCATACGCCCTTATACTGAGGCATTTACTGTGTATAATAATGTTTTGTGTTAAAGCTTTAGGGTAAGAGCAAAGCAATTGCTAAACAGAAATCTACACAGTATATTAAAAATCATTCCTATATTATATATTTGCTTTCAGGCAGTGGTTCTTAAATATTTTAATGTTAAGGACACCAAAATGTACAGTATATCTATTTGGCCGCAGAACACCATTAAAAAGGATTTTGCAGAGATCCCCATAATATAGAGATAGATTTGTCAACATTTTCCAAAAGATCTTGACAATGCACCTAAAAAAATCTAATGGGCTTAAGTGGTTAAACTGTTCCTCATTTAGCTGGGAACACCCTGGAACCTCCTCCAGGACCCCTTGGGTGTCCCAGGACCCCACTTTGAGAACCAAGCTGCTCTAATGTGATGCCATTTCATATCCAAGAGGGCTGACAAGGCAGGGGGAAGTCATTCCAAAAGGCTCTGATTAGTAGTGGTTCCGCCTGACCAAACATTCACACACTCGGGTCCTGGCAAACTGGATGTCAAATCTGGACCCTAATTCCACTAATCGTCCTCAGGTGACAAATACCTCTGGAGCAATTTGCCATATTAAAGCTGTGGCTCCATTCAGGGGGTCATGACTTGTCGGTCACAATTACTTCCACCACACCTCAGTGCCCTCTCCAGTGCCACGAGACCCCTGCCCTGTGCTGAGAGAGAGAGACAGACACACCGGAAAACTGGCCTTAAGCCTCTCAGGACTGGTGTTGCTGTTGGGAAGAAACCCATCTTCATAATATTCTAACTTTGTTTTTTTTTCCGTAAATGAATGCCGTGCTACAGCGTCACACAAAAGTACACGTTTTGAGCTTGTAGATCTTTTCCTATTCTTGAATTTGAGAAGTAACAGTTTTGGGCATATGAGGTTTCCATCCAACAGAGACAAAAAAAGGGTCTTCCTAAGGGGGAGTTGTTTGTTACCATGCAATATTGCTTGCTTTATGTGGATATTTGTCGGTTTTCTGCTCTATATGTAAAGTGTCTTGAGACAACTTGTGATTTGACACTTTAATAAAATTGAATTGAATTGAAAGTTAAAATGCACCTATACACGTTGCGACTAACTACCTTCATCAGGGTGACTAACACGATTGCAGATAAAACATGGCTTTTATAGGAAATTACACCACAGGTTAATTACCATACAGACCACACCAGAACAATAAGTAAGGGCTCACAAAACCATGTGACCACCATGAAATCCTGGGACAATATCATATCTAGCTTTCTGCTTCGCAAAAAGTGGAATTTAAAATATATTTTGAGGATATTTTTAAATAATATGTTCATGAACGGAAATGACAAAAAGATGACGGCTTCCGCTCACGTCTTTCAGGAGGCGTTACATACAGAGTATGTTACTCAAAGATCGTCGAAGAGCTGTTTTCGTATAGGAAAGTACTCGGTGCCGAGCCAGCCATCCTCAACATCAGTGCAGTAGTGGGAATGGTACTGTAGATACTGCTGACGATGTACGCTCTGACCACACTATCTAAACATACATGCCTACGTGCACAGCCGCACGCACACACACGCACACACGCAAATGAATTTGTATGCAGCTCACATCGCTCCTCAATAAGGAATGGAAATGTTTGGATTTTCAACGTGTTGATGACAGGGGGCAGGGGAGTAGATGGCAGTTTCCTGATGCCGCTGTTTGGATTACTTTTTTTCTTCAGAGAACAGGAATAACATTGTCAGAAAGGTAATTAAAGCAGCAAGTCGACATGGTTCTCTTTAGATATCGTACTCTTGCCTCAGGAAGCCTGCATGCTTCCTCTTTGAAGCAGACCCATCCACTGAACCGGCAGGATATTTACTCTTATGTTGATTTGCTGTGCTTGGGAGGGACCGTGTTGAATGAAAACACAGCTCAAAGGGGCCTTGCTTGCATACCTGGATTTTTGGATAACCCTGAACTGCCTCTGGAATGTTTGGCTTTTCCAAGCCCCAAGCTGGCACTGCCCACAACGATTGGCATGAGGTCCAGAGCTGTACCAGTGGGCAGGGTGCGACGGATCGTGTTCAATGTAGAGCCAGTGCGATGTATCGATTGAGCCGAAATATCGCTGGGGTTTTAGGCAGCCGATGTCCCGATTTTTAACTGGGATAGGATAACCAGACTAGTCCATTAACATTTACCTGTCAGAATGTGTCCGTTTCATCAAAATGTGGGCGTTTCGCAGCTCCCATGGTCCGAAGGACAGTCATGACAGAACGTTTTGTCAAATTGCTGGGAGGGAAAGCATCACATATCCCACAATCTAATCCAGTAGATGGCGTTATAATGCTGCTATAGAAAGTATTGCTAGTACCCAAACAAGGAAGTGAAGTATTACTCATACATCATTCTATATCCTGGCACATGCTCGAGGCTTCTTGTAGGCAGTTTTTGAACAGAGATATCACTCAAACTAAGTCCGACCGCTGTTCACCGGCCGGCTTAGGCACCAAAACGTTATCCCGGTCACAATTGACATTGATTTATTTATTTGTTCTTGTTTCACCAATTTCAACCTGGCGTGCACTATTTATGGCAAAAATTACAAATGTTATCCAAACCTCCAAGCGACGTGATGGCTATTTTTTAATAACATCAAGTTTTTCAAATTGAGTTAAATTAATTTAGTCCTTTTGGACAAAAACAATATATCGTTAATTGGTAGTCCAGGACTCTCTAAAATCAGTCTGGCTCAGGTTAACCACTCAAACAGCGCTGCGCGTTCTGTGCTTGTAGATGTGCTATTCTCAGCGAAGGCATTTACGGTAATGTAGGGTGCCGAAAACAGGAAAGACACTAGTATAAAGCCCTGAGGGACTCCCGGTCAACCACAAAGGAGGTTACGTGGTTAAAAAACAGAGGACAATGAGGAGGCTATTGACCGGTAGGACGGACGGGCGCGCACACACACACACACACGAAGGGGTTGCTAAAGCAGGGACCGGGCTATACAGCCACATGACCACAGGACTCAACACTGTCACTATCCAGACAAGCAGCAATCTGACCATGAGAGCAATTCTGTTGGGCTATATCTGCTGACCACTCCTCCACAGACATCAGGTCTGCTCTCTATTCCTAGAGCACGGGGACAAAGTCTGTCATCTTTTAGCTCGGGCAAGCGCGCACGCACACACACGCGCGCGCTCGCACACACAAAGAGCATTTAAATAGTCATATCATATGCGAAGTAGGTGATATACTTGGCACTACCACTACTAACCTGCAGCAGACTAACCCTCCTCTGCACCCCGGCAATGAAACCAAGCACATAATTAACAGCTGAAATACAAGAAGATAGTGCCTGAACTGAAGATAGTGCCTAAACTGAAGATAGTGCCTGAACTGAAGATAGTGCCTGAACTGAAATCCAATAAGAGATCTTGTGCTGCAGCGCCCCAGACTGCAGACATGATAATAAGCAGCTCCAGACAGGGACACAACACACTAAAAAGGCCTGTGTGACTGGAGTGCATTGAAAACAGAGCATTTCAGCGGTCAGGCGGTTCAGTGTATCTATTGTATATTGTTGATGTCGGGCAGAAACCTCTTATGTCATATTCTAACTTTTTGTTTTTCTGCAAATTAACAATACTATTCTATAATATCATACTACAGCGTCACACAAAATCAGCAGATCTACAAGCTGGAAACGCTGTGTGCGAAGGTGAGAAAGTCACCATCTACGTCCAAGCTAAGTGAATTCATCCTAACCGATGACACACTGATCATACTGAAAGCCTGCCTCCGACTTCATATTCACATTTCAAAAGAAAACATTTCTTTTTATGTGGCTTTTTTTTGTGTGGTTGCCTTTATGGGAAGCGTGTTACGGTGTAGAGGAGTGACTTTTGAAGAGCACTCCGTACTGTGCACAGAGTGGATTTGCACCATGTGTACTGTACTGTATGCTTCCTCTGTGTGAGAAAGGCCAAGTTAAAAAGGGAACTAAAATAACTGCAGCCAATCAAAGAGCATGTTGGAGCTTTGAGAGCCTGCCAAAGGCTTTTGATGCTGTGACTAGTTAAGGATGTGGTGACATGTGATAACATGCTGTGTTCCCATTCCCTCACTATTAACACGTTATCCTGCTTGCCTATGTAAAATACATGCATGCACTGTAAAGTCCTGAGTGTTCTTTTAACACGGAGAATGTACAAATGGAACTAAACCAACACCTGTGGGTCCATTTGGTTCCCTGTGTGTATACTCTCTGGCCCCTTTCGGAACTGGAACCAAAATATGTGAAAGCACAATCAAAGTTTGCAGAATCTAGAACGGAACCAGTTCTAAAACCAAAGTTATTTTGGTGTAAAAGGGTCCTCAGACTTAGACCTGTTAGGGTCCATTTTGTTCCACGTGCATACTCTCAAAGTAGGTAAGGCCTTCAGTGATGTAAATAGGTTTTCAATGTAATGGGTCCAAGGACCAGGTCTTTTAGATGGGTCCCAGGGACATTTTATGAGTCCTACTTCAACAACATTAGAGTACAGTATTGAGTACAGTATTGCATCCCAGGACCCCCAGAGGGTGAGATGATTGCATCTTTTCTCAATTTAGTGAGTCTGAGGATGCAGGCTATTTGCAACACTTTCAAATAGCGTTTAATCACTCAATTATAGATATTGGGCTACCTTTCTCTCTCATTATCAAAAAGATTTTAATAATCCAGTTAATCACAGACAATAGAAGAAACATGTTTATCAAGCTATTATTAACTTTAAAGGCATATCTGCTCTAAGGACTGGATGGAACAGTTACATATGCAGCCAGATGCTGCGCTGTTCAAACATGTGGGCTTATCTGCACTATAAATGGGGTGACCACATATAACAGAGGACGCTACAGGAATGGCCAACTGTAGCGCGCGTGTGTTTATGAATGGGACTGTCTCGCCGGCTGAACTCTAATTGATATATGTCCAAATTTGGCAGCTGGAAATTGGCTAGCTCATAATCTCAACACGGAGTGCTTGCTTGGCCATGCATCACACACGCCCCTGGAGCACTCTCATATTAAATGTATCACAGCATAAGTAAGTCCTAAAGCAGTTCTGTGCAGGGAAGAGACGCAGCATCAAGTGTAATGGTTGGCCTAAATTGGTAACAATTCAAGTTGGGAATGCAATATCTTGTACCCGTTGTCAGAATACATGTTAAACCAGAAACAAATGGACCCTCACAGGTCTATTTGATTCCATATGTACACTCAGAGTTGTGGGTGTCCTTGGAATTAAAAAGGTTTTCAAACCACTGCACTAATACAGTAATATTGGTCATTAATCCTTTCCGGTATAGAGACTCTAAGATAGTGTGGGAAAACATTGGCGTATTCCTTTAAGTTTCCTGCTGCCACAGTCCTAGGGTACCTACTGGGAACTCAGTTCACTACACATGAATGAAGCACAGTACTGTATCCTAAAACAAACATTGACCTGTGAAGAGAGAGAGAGAGAGAGAGAGAGAGAGAGAGAGAGAGAGAGAGAGAGAGACGGACCAACAAGGTTTCGGCCACTTGAAATCGCAAGAGTTGCTTTGGTTGGCTTTTGATCTGAGAAATGATGCAGAGTAGTAGAGTTAAGTACACACACGCACATGCACGCACACACACACAGGCAGGCAGGCACGCACACATAAATATCCCACAGTAAATCCCACTCCAACAACCCCCTCCCATTCAATCTCCATCCGCTGGTCAGTGCTTTGAAGACAGATTGCGCCTGACCCAAAACAACCTCTCTTGACAAAAACAACACAATGTCTCAGACTTGATGCAATGATGTTTGATCGAGGGAATACACACCCAAAAAGCAGCGTACTAGCTTCTTTCATATCGTGTGTGTGTGTGTGTGTGTGTGTGTGTGTGTGTGTGTGTTCACAAGCGCACGTGTGCGCGTGCGAGCATGTGTTAAATTCATGGTACAGCCATATGGCACAATAACAGAATCATATACAGTAAACTACTTTTTCCCCACAGGTTAATACATCAGCCCTACAAACTACTACTGTATTTAAACTACATCATCACGTGTGTCTTTGAAACAGTAAAATTACGAAAATCTGTCTCAAGATAAAAAGGGAACTAAAAGAGTTCTGCAGCCAATCAAAGAGCATGAGAAGTGTGGACTCCCAAAGTTAGGCCTGCTGGCTGGCCTGCACACACTCACTCTGCCACCGGGGGTAGATGCCAGTTTGGTGATGTGGTGAAAAGTAACTTAAGTACATTTACTTACAGAAAGTACGGTACTTAAGTACAATTTTGAGGTATTTCCAATATTTCCAATACTTTTACTACTCGACTACATTTACCCATTGTTTGCTCTTTCTTGCACTCTTTACTCTATCCCCGTTTGCTGTGCTTGCTGTTGATGTTATGTTATCTACAGTATGCTGTTGCATTGTCTGAAGGAAGCCAAACAAAAATAAGTTTTACTCTTATGTACGTGAAGACAACATGGCGTCGTACGGGTTGCTCCATGGAAGGAAAGAAACATGCGCAGTTGAGACCAAGGAAGCTGAACGCGGAAGTGTTGGCTGCATATATCCCATTGTGTCTTTCCTTCCATGGAGCACCATGGAGCAACATGGCGTCGCCCGTACGACGCCAGTACCAGAGTGAGTACCAGAGTTGGCCAATCAACCAGCCCTTCCTGGTCTCTTGGACAGGCTTCTGTTCAGAGAACGGTGACATCTTCACAGAGGAGCGACGAGCATTCCGCTTGAGGTGTAGCCCTCTTGCACTGGAATTGACATGCACTGTTGCTAGCAGCGACAGCAGTCCCCGTCCCCCCTCCCCCGTCCCCCCAAACCCCAAACAAACATATCAAGTGGTTTGGATGCACCACAAGGTATGTTTCCCAGCCAGCTATCTATTGCTCTTCTCTCGCCATTGCGGTATTTCAGAGACAGACATGTCTGATGCTACAGCTGCAGCCTTCCTGTATGTGACAGTAATGTAGCAGTGCGGTCCAAATTGATACGTTTTAGGCCTCAGACCCCCGTTTTGAAACGTTGCGGTGCCAAGAGACCGCCGTGAGAGAAACTCGTAGTTGTTAAGAGTAGATTTGGTACAGCATAAACCATTTATACTGTAGGTGGGGAGAGAGAAACATTATGATCTGATGAAATAGTCATTCTTATCTACATTCTAGCTGGTAAACTTAACCACTTTCAACCTGGTGTCAATATTATTATTGAGCGGTGCCTAATTGCTCCATTTACTCAAACGAGAAGAGGATTCCATGCTCACACATGGAACATCATTTGCTTTCAGATTAAAATGTGGGCTAAAGGATTGGAGGTAAGCGGCTAAGAGAATCTTAATTTCCCTCAATAATGTCTAACATAAAAGATTTTGTTTGACTGAAGTAAAAGTTAGCAACACCACAAGGTAGAAATACAAATACAAGTTGCTAGTAGAGTGTAGTGCCTTCAACATTTTGAGTAGAAATACTCAAAACTCATTGTGCTCATAATTTCTGGACCACTATGAAAACAAGCCCCTAGGGCTATTTGTGTTATCCTTTTAACAATCATTGTAAATTGTACCTCTGTACTAATTGCAAGCTGTTAATAAAGTATTCAATCAATTAATATATCAAAAATGCAGAATGTCCCAGTTTTTAAAAATTCTACTTGAAAACAGCAGATCTACAGGCTCTCAAAGCATGATGGCAGCACATCACACCGTGAGCTTGCAGATTGGCTAAAGTTGTAGTGGAGTAAGTACAGTATACTGTAAGAAAATAAGAAAATGGAAATAGGCCTACTGTGTATTTAAGGACAGTACTTGAGTAAATGTAGGCCTACTTAGTTACTGTCCAACAATGGCTATAGTCCTTCCTGCAGCGCGATCTGTGGCTCTTTGATATGTCTCTATTCTATCCGTCTATCTCTCTCGTCCGTCCGACTGACTGACTGACTGACTGACTGACCCTTTGTTCACCACTGTCAGTATCAGAAATAAAGCCGGAATGCGAAAAAAAAGAAAGACGACAAAAATGGAGCAGGCATCCAACAGTGTATTGTAGGGAATTCTAAACAGTACCACAGGCATGTAAAGTGGCATAACAAATCCAAAGTGATGAAAATTGCCTTATTATGCTTACATAATACACATTTTGAGGAAAACATAGCTGAACTGAAGCCCAAACCAGTTCCAAGATGTTTATATTTTTTGCCCTTAAACCAGACTTGGAACAAATGCATCCCAGGAGCGTTTCCTCACTGTCACTGTGCAAAAGTAAGTAACTTATAAATGTCCATTTTATTGAACAAAGCAGCAGATCTACAAGCTCATGATGCAACATGTTGTGATGCGACAGCAGCGACACATTGCGAATGTGGCAGGATTGTGATGCAAATACGAAAACGAGTGCATCTCAAATTGCGTATCCTCCAGTGAAATTTCAAATTAAATAATTATCTCTGAAAAGTGAAAACCTTTGCACCCCCATTTCTGAAAATCTTTTACAAATGTTAGATTTTAAAATAAATACATAACTGTATGATATTGGTACTCAAATGCGGTCCAATGGTTTTCTGGGAGAAAAAAAACAAATACGTATACAGGTAGAACAGAAACAAGAGGTTTCTACCCAACAGTCATCTTTAAGTTTGTTTTATAGATTTGTGTCCTTATTTGATACTTTGTCGTGACGGCTAAAGTATAGATTAACTGATCTACAAGCTCAAAACATGTCGTGATGTGACCTGTTGTGAGGTTGTAGATCAGCCACATTTTCTGAGGATTGTTTTACATTTTTGGAACATTTTCAAGAGGGACGGCAGTTTGAAAGTGGTCAAGTCTGTCTGTGGGTTTATGGATTATATGAACATTCAACCACATTGAACCCTAGCATCCTAGTCAGGCTACTAGCATCCCTTCTGGGGTGAATATTTCGGTGAAATTAGGAGATCTGCAAGCTTACTACAGTGTATTGCAACTTGTAAATTGGCTATTTTTGGTAAATATATTTGGTGTGTAGAGGGAAAACAGGAGGGGGCCCTACTATAGACCCCTGTGGGGTCTATACTGAGATAAAATAAAATCTCATGACTGAAAATGATGCATGCATGGAAAGTGCTAATTTGCGATTAAAGCCGTGTCTCTGTCTGTCTGTACGTATGTGTGTACACCTGTAATGCACGTAACTCGAGAACCGTTCGCCCCACTGACTTCAAATTCGACACACGAGTTCCACATCCCCACATGGAGTGCAGTGCCCAGTGTCGAGTCGGTTGCACCCACGGTTCTTCAGAACCGCCACAAAAGGGCTCTGCCGGGGCTCTGGACAAGGCACCTGCCCAGGGTCCATATATGGAGCGGCCTGTTCTGACATCACAACACTCCATATTTGGGAAGCCTGACACAGAACTCCATATATAGGAATAAAGAGATACAGAGAGAGAGAGATAGGCTTACATAAATCTCCATATATGGGCATAAAAGGGACACAGATAGATGGGTGGAAAGGGTACTCTGACATGGGTACAATGGGTATTGCAGTCTTGTGGGGCATGGATCTCCAATTTCCATCGTTACCGACTCAATGCTCTACAGTAAAGTGACAACATTAACTCAAAACTCAAAAGTAAAACAAGCTGGTCAAATATTGGTCAAATTGTCAAATAAGAGAACCATTACTGTATTGGACCATAAGAGTCAGCCTGTTGCTCTAGAAGCTTGTATACCAGCTCAGAAAATCCTGCCTCAGCAGCCTTGTCGAGTGTCTGTGCCAAAGGAAATTAGCAAAATAATTAATTAATCTCTCCAAAGAGCATGCTTGCTTGGTAAGCAGTTGGTTGGCACAGCGAACCGGTGGAATCTTTGAAGATTTACACCAAAAAAAAAAAGGTTCTGATTTAAGAAAGCCTGTAGACGAGATTTATTTTTCTGAGTTATGTGGAGAATTTGGAATAGCTTGATTCATTGTGCCATTCATTGTGCCCTCTTGCACATTTACATGAAAGATTGTGATGTTTTATAGAAGGCAACATTAACACATTAACTACCTTTCTTGTGCTCATGGTACAAGGACTTGATTTTCTTTTATTGCTATAATATTTCATTGTGTTTTTCATTTTCAGATCAACCAACTAATTTTTACAATTGACAGCATTATATCATTTGTAGTGGTTAAGGTTAACTTTTATGATACCCTGCCCAAGGGGGGGGGGGGGGGGGGGGAGAGAGAGAGAGAGAGAGAGAGAGAGAGAAAGGAGAGTTTAAAGAGTTGTAGGCATGATTTGAAATCTGAAATTTGGAAGAAAAGTTTATTTTAAACCAAGCCTACAACTTCTTTAGTGCTCTAACACATTGGTTCTCAAAGTGCACAAGTAGCCTACTTTATCTAGCATCATAATTATTAACACTTTATCCAATTATGCTTGCTGGCTATTCAAAAATAGCAGATAAATAAATTAAAACAAGTTAACTTTTGAATCTCTTCTGGGGGTTCCTGGCACAAATCCTTTTCAGATGGGGGTAAGTGGTGCGTGCGTGTGTGTGTGTGTGTGTGTGTGTGTGTGTAACGATACGAACGACTAAACAACACGTGCTCTTTTGACAATTAAGGGGGCAGAACAGTCACCAGCCAAAAAAAACATAATCATCGTCATTATCATCATCATTCATCACTGCTCCTGCAGTGCATGGTGCTCTGTTGACAAAATATCTATGCAGATAGGCTATGTAGCCCAGAGGTTCTCAAACTTTTTAATTTCAAGATTCCATGAGTGTATACATACCTGAAATGAGGTTCCAAATGGACCCTCATTCGGAACCCCCTCAAGGAACCTGAGGGTCCCTGAACCCCACTTTGAGAACCACCGATGTAGCCTATGCCAAAACTATTGCCATCCTTAGATATGGCAAGGCTATACTTGTTTAAAACTATGTCTGTTTTTTTAGGCTGCATGCATGCACATTGCATGCATATTATAGACACATTTGGTTTGATGAAGTTTGACAACTGTAGGATAAGTTTTGTTTTGACCCCCCACCCCCCGACAGAGGAGACTGTTGCATGTATGTGCATAACAAGTGTGCAACAAGTCCACCATTCTCCACTCACTCACCTGTGCCAGGTGTCTCCGGTACGCGGTGCAGTGGACCGATCTGTCTCAGCTGGAACGCGGTCCGAACTTCATGACAGCTGTATGCGTCCACGACGACCACGTTCAGCACGAACAACAACAGGGCTGTTGACAAAATCCACAGGAAAGAGTTCACGCGTGGGCATATTCCCCGGGACATGTTGCCGCATCTCACTCCTCCAGGTATATATCCGTTGTGATCGGCCTACACGCTGCTGTAGCTTTAGTTTGTAGCCGCCACGGGATCAATGCTGGATGTGATCGACACTGGCGTGCAATGAAGCGATGACAACTTTACACATCTGATCTGACAAGCGTTTCCGTCCGATTTTCACATCATTGGTTGAGATGAGAGAGTGAGCGCCTCACTGTAGAGATAAGGCTCTTCAGTCTCTTGAGGAGAGAGAGAGAGAGAGAGAGAGAGAGCGCAGCTCAGATTTGTGCGTCCCACGCTCAGAGCTACTTTGCAGCGGTCGACTGTGTGTGTGTGTGTGTGTGTGTGCGTGCGTGCGTGTGTGCTCGCGCGCGCGCCTGCTGTTTCCAAACCGACCCGCTCCGCTCCCCTCCCTTTCTGACGAAGCAAAGTGGCGATATCAGTTATCAACTGCTTGATCACACTCGGACAGTGACTGGCTGCCTGGATAAACTGATAGACTAAACTATAAACCATTGACTGAATGACTGTAAACAGTAGGCCTACTAAACCCTCGGGTTGATCAATTAGGGGTGAATTAATCCTATAGGCTACTAAACAATTTCCCATGTGTTTGTCTACCCAACCCATATAGTGTCCAGACAGAGCCACATCATTGGCCACATGGGCTACTATACAGCCTAGCGTTCTTCTGAAGAAACTAATTAGTGATTATGAACAGGTGTGGTTGCGGCAAGTAGCCTATTGCAATAATTGCCCATTTAGTTGTATATTGGGCTTTTGCACTGATAATGGCTTTTAAATCTTAAAACAACCAAATGCATTCTGTTTTAAAGACGCGTTGTGTTTTTTGTAGCCCATATGATTACAATAATTCAGAAGCTAAATCATGGTACGTACCGTTGACGGTTGAATGATAATAATGGTGACAATTCAGCTGCAATACTTGAAGAGTCAAGGAGATGACTGGTCTGTCTCCACTGAATGATGGGCTGTGTGAGGCCCTCTGCTGCCCTCTTCTGGAAAAACCTATATTTGTTGAATCAAAACAGGATTTTTTTAAGTTTTTTATTTCTATAGCCTACATCCCTAGATCAGGTGTTGATATGACAGACAGATAGACGGTAGACATAAAAAAAATGGCAAAGTAAGGTGACCTATGTTTTGAGGGTCAAGGACCTCAGTAAAAGTATTCTTAAATGTGCCCGTGCGTGGCATGCTGGTGTGCAAATCAGTCCCAGTGCTACAATATAATCACATTTTTACCAAGTACCAATACCAATATTGCATAACTTTACAAATAAGGTATCTAGAAGACAGATGCTGCATTTAAGCAAGCTGTAGACTATAGCAGTGGTTTTCTTTTCTTTTTTCCTGGGAAATGTTATCCCACAATTTTGAAACCCATTTTTTCATTATCTAATGTAATCCTGCTCTGCACTCCCTCTGCCAACCCCTATATATAGCAGTGGTTTAGGTTTTCAACCCTTTTCGAATCATAATTAATTTGGCATTTGAGCCACCGACCACAGTTTGATGAGATTTAGCCTCTCAGACCCTAAATTCATATATGGACCTCGCTGAACCGTCTGCGCTGTGGCGTGGGACACTTCAAGTCATCTATGAAGAAGTGGGGCCTATCGGACAGTGCAGCATGCGAGTGTGGCGAGCCTGAACAGACTGCCGAGCACATCATCACAGGCTGCCCCCTATACAGCCCACCCTTCAGAAGCTGGCCTTTTTTACTTAGGACCAGAGCAGGAGGGACGAGGGCATGACTGCATGACACTGAATTGGCCATTTTATGATACACGAAAGAAGAAGAAGACCCTAAATTAAGAATGTTTTGTTGTCGTCAGATTGGATTTTGTCCACAATTCCATGCTATATTGATGTTGGTAGGAGAGATAAGTCGTTGATCAAAATAACAATTATTCTACATTCTCAAATTGTGTAATGTCTGTAAATTAAGTAATACAGATTTTTAACAATAATGTCTGTAAATTAAGTAATACAGATGTTTAACAATAATTGAACTCTTGGTCCATTTGGTTTCATTTCAAGAGTTAAAGATCTAATAAGGGTACAGTGACCTTGGTCAGATAAAAGCCAGGGGAAGAGGTTGGTTCTCTATACAATTCGTAGCAGGAGAAGTGAGACGACAAGGTGACTGTCTGTAAGTATCAATGAACCTAGTCTTACTGGTGTAGTAGTTTTCCTTTATGATTTGTTTTGTACTTACTACTGTTCTTGCTTTTATCATGTTGAATTGCATTATGTATACACTGTATATAAAAGTCATTTGACATGATTTAAGTAAATAGTTAAGGTCAACGACGTCGAGTCTGTGGGGGCTATAGCCCCCATGAAGAATTAAATAGCCCCTTTTAGCCCCCATGAAGATTTGTGGACATTTTATATTAACATTACAGATTTTCTGGGAATTATTGACCCTCTGTGACTCTGTCGCAAAATTCCGAAAATGTGAACCTCTCCGCCGGCTGTTCAGAGGTGTTAAAAGTACTCAAATGCTAATCAGGTTTCTTTTGTTTTCACCTAGCCAGGTATTATATGCCTACAGTACAGTGCCCATAGGCGGCGGGTGTGTATAAGGCTAGGGAAGGCTTAGCCTTCCCAAAAATTATGCTGGGTATTTTTTTTAAATATATATAATATATGTGCGCAGCATTATATAGAAGGCTATTGTGTGTGTGTGTTGTTGGTCCCTGGTGATCGGGTAGGTAGGCTATACAGCAACTGGCCTAATCAGCATATGATTGGCTACTATTGGTATGTCTGTAAAGCTCGTCCGCTTCCAGTCGCTTTGTAGCAAACAGTAGCGCGCGCTGGTTTGTTTTGGGAGACAGCAAAACGCAAAATGTATTTTCCAAGGCAAAGATAAAGTAATTCAGAAGAAGAAGCTGTGACTCGGCTGTCAGAACTCAGCACCACCACCAGTGCCCGCACGGTTCACAGTTCACACCACTGCAGCAACACTGACACGTTCAGCGGAGTGACTGCTGTCTCTGTGCCGTCTGTGAAGACTAAGAGCCATGAGCCGCGACTCCCGGGAGGGGCAGCAACACCGCCGGGTAATCTACACAGACTATAGTGAGACTACACACTGACTCGAGAGAAAAGAGACCCATATCGTCCAAAATAGGCTAATCAGTCGTTGTCTGTGTATAGGCCAATTCATTGGTAAAAGTGCTAAATAACTCATTTTTAGACCATTTGGGAAATAAATAAATCCACAGCGGCGCGATCTAAGGGTAATGGACACATAACGGACACCCGGGTATAAATGCAATAATTTATTAACAAGAAAATAATGAATATTTACAGATATATGGCATCATGCATAAATTACAATCAACATAAAACATATTACTTTTATTACAATTTTTTTTGACTATGGCGTCTTCTCTCGTGTATCATCAGATGTCCGGCTCCATGCTCGCCTCTCCTTGGAGGCCAGTTGGGTCAAAACAAAGTATATCACATTGTGACAGCTGTAGTGAGTCTACAGTCCACCTGCCTGCTGGCAATATAGCCTGGTTGTGATATGTAGATGTGATTGATATTTTTGTTTGTTTGTTTTTTTAAGTCATTCTATAACACAAAGTAATTGAATTTATTTTATGTATTAATTGTATTTTATATATTACTATGTTATTACTAATTTTATGTATAACTATATTACTAATTGTATTTATTTGATGTATTACTATGTTATTACTAATTTTACTTCATGCATTACAAATTGTATTTGTTTTATGTATTACTGTTATTACTAATTTTATGCATTTATTTATTTTATGTATTACTGTTATTACTAATTTTATGCATTACTATATTGATAATTTAATTTATTTTATGTATTATTGTCTATATTACTAATTATATTTATTTTATCCATTACTATGCTATTACTAATTTTATTTACTATTTTAATTTACATTTATTTTACCATTTTAATTTACTATAATCTATTTTTTTATCGTTCGTTTTATCCATTTATTTACATTATGATCTAGTTATTTATATTGGTTTATTATTTTATTGTTTATTATTTTCAAAGAGCCCTGATTGATCACATCTACATATCACCACTACCAGTCAGGATCTGAGTGACTCAGAACCCTGGTGACCTCCAGATGGAGCCACACAGGAGACCAGCAACGTCCTAAAGAAAAGAAAGAAATGCTCATTACTACTTTGTTCATAAAACAATATTGATTGAAATATTTATTAACAGTTTGCAGAATTACAGTACATGTCAAGCACAAACTCAATACAAAGACTGTTAACTGCAAGTGGACGACCCAATTAAGCATTACACTTGTTTACAAGAGGGTCCACCATGTTCAATTCTTCAAAACATTTAGAGACGTACAAATAAGACACTTCTATATAGTCAAAGAACAGAACAGGAATTCATCATAAAGGAGGTAAAAAGGGAAAATAAACGTATACAGTGAGGGGAAAAAGGGAGTCACATGTCTTAATGACTGTTGGTAGGGCGTTCCACATTTTGGTGGCATAGGAGTGAAAATAATTTAGTCCCTTGTTTGTGCCGAATCTGGGTTGTACATGGTTCGTTGCACTCCCTCTGGTGTTGTGGGTGTGGACTTCGTTAACATAAAGGAAGTATCTAGACAGGTACATGGGTATCTTGGTGGTGTATCGAATCTTGTGGACCAGACCCATTGCAAGATGCTGTACTCTGTCGTCGACCCTAAGCCATTCCAGCCTGTCAAAGTGGGCAGGAGTGAGGTAGGTTCGGGGGGTGAGGCCAAGTAGGAGCCTGACCAGTTTGTTTTGGGAGGTCTGGAGCCTAGTTTTAAGGGCCTTTGAGGTACTGTGGTACATGCATAGTCAAAGAAACCTTGTACGAGGGCTCCTGTTAAGGTCTTCAAGGTGTTTTTGTTGACCAGTGAGGAGATCCTGTAAAGGAATCTTGTTCTTTGGTTGACTTTTTTGATTACGTTGGTGGCCATTTTATCACCGGAAAGATTAGCCTCCAGGATGGAACCTAGGTAGGTAATTTCATCTTTACGTGTGATAACATTGTCACCAACTCTAACCAAGAAGCCATTTGCCTTGCTGAGATTACTATTAGATCCAAAGAGAATGGATTCAGTTTTTCCCAGGTGTAAAGATAGTTTGTTATCAGCGAGCCAGGTGCAGATTCTACCGAGTTCAGAGCTGAGGGCCTTTTCAACCTGCAGTTTGTTCCTGTCCGAGACTAGCAGTGCCGAGTCATCTGCGAACAGGAACAAGTTGCAGTCACAAGCCGATGTCATGTCATGATCATAGTGTGTGCGTGTGTTGTATAGTTACCTTGCTGTGATGCAACTAAAGGTGATCAGAAATAGTTGCTCCATCGGCTAGAAACGTGCTCTTCACCGGCATGATGATCTTGTTCCTAAAAAAAGTCTATAGTCAACCCCAACTGATTACAGAACATGATATAAAAAAACACAACTAGAAGGATTTAGGCCTGTCACAATTACCTAATCGCCAAGTATTTGAGATACTTTTTTAGAGATTAGTCATAATCGTCTCCATGTTGAAAATGTTCATATATTGTCAAACATTTTAAAGAAATAATGGAAGCAACCGATCTACAAGCTCTAAACGTGTCACTTTGTAATTTTTCTCTTTTAGTGTATAAAGTTGTTGAATTATGCCATGTGCAGCTTTTTGTTTACAAAGCCTACAAAAGCCAAAGTTTTATTTAGAATGTTATGTTATGACGCAATTAAATTGTTACTAGTAATTTATTTGAGAAACAATTAAATCGGCCATTATAAAACCTCAAATTCCGACAGGCCTAAACGGGTTCCAGTGATGTCTACAGAACCTTCCAGCTCCATCCGAGCCTCCCAGAAGTCCTCAGCGGAAACAGGAAAGCTTCGGATCTCGGGCATCGGCTGAGATCTCCATTCTAACAAAGAACGAAAGACAGACAGACCGACACACACGCACCCCAAATTAGCTTTGCTGTGTGTGTGTGTGGGTGTGTGTCCTGTCACAACATACACATGCACTTACAGTAACGTTTAAGAATAGGGATTGACCGATTATCGGCAACGGACGATTATTGGCTTTTTACTATAAAGCCTATAAAAA
The DNA here is from genome assembly GCF_963924005.1 of Protomyctophum bolini. Taxonomy (NCBI): domain Eukaryota; kingdom Metazoa; phylum Chordata; class Actinopteri; order Myctophiformes; family Myctophidae; genus Protomyctophum; species Protomyctophum bolini. Next base: position 20,778,257 of record NC_137873.1, on the reverse strand, counting down.
AGCCCCAACCCTAAAGCGGTTCGTACTGTAGAGTTCCTCACCGAAGCGGTTCGTATATGTTGAGTTCCTCTCCGAAGTCCTCCAGCGTCTACCCAGATCTCCGTCCTCTGTCCTCCCATCCATCCAGGCCCAGGTCCGAAGTCCTCCAGCGTCTACACAGATCTCCGTCCTCTGTCCTCCCATCCATCCAGGCCCAGGTCGGAAGTCCTCCAGCGTCTACCCAGATCTCCGTCCTCTGTCCTCCCATCCATCCAGGCCCAGGTCCGAAGTCCTCCAGCGTCTACCCAGATCTCCGTCCTCTGTCCTCCCATCCATCCAGGCCCAGGTCCGAAGTCCTCCAGCGTCTACCCAGATCTCCGTCCTCCCATCCATCCATGGACAGACCTGCAGATCTCTAGAGGCTCCAGCTGCGTCTGCCATTTCCATCCTGAGAGAGAAAGAAGAAAGCATTAGCTCTACAAGCTCACAACACGTTGCAACGCGGTGTGAGCTTGTAGATCTGCTATTTTTGCTGAACGCTCCCTCAGAATAGGGATGCTGGGGTTGAAGTGGTAGTGTCATTAAGACTTTGATTAGCTTGGAAGGCTGACAGACATTAAACCACAGTGCCACTAGGAGGCATCAACACATGTACAGTCCTCAACATCTTTTGTCATTTTTTATTCAAGTGCTTCTAAAAGCAGATGAGATATTGACTCTCAAACTATTGTGCAGAGTCATTTAGAGTTATCATAAAATATTTAAAACATTTGGATGACTGTAGTAAATTATGCCATTCTTCGTGCCATAACAGTACAAAAGCAGTTATCCATCCTCAGAAACAAGCCATAACTATTCCTACTCACAGCTCATCAGAGTCCTCTGAGGAAGCCCCCGGGGGGGGGGGGGGGAGCTTTGGAACGGATCTCTGTCCGGGAACATTAGCTCGTCTATCGATCTCCATTCTAACAAAGAAAGAAAAGAAAAAAAACACACCAAATTAGCTTTGCTCTGTGTGTGCATGTGTGTGTGTGTGTGTGCGTGTACCCTGTCCAGCAGTGGCGTTCCAGCGACGTCTACCCAGATCTCAGTCCTCCCATCCATCCATGGACAGACCTGCAGATCTCTAGAGGCTTCAGCTGCGTCTGCCATTTCCATCCTGAGAGAGAAAGAAGAAAGCATTAGCTCTACAAGCTCACAACACGTTGCAACGCGGTGTGAGCTTGTAGATCTGCTATTTTTTGCTGAACGCTCCCCCCAGAATAGGGATGCTGGGGTTTTAAGACTTTGATTAGCTTGGAAGGCTGACAGACATTCAACCACAGTGCCACTAGGAGGCATCAACACATGTACAGTCCTCAACATCTTTTGTCATTTTTTATTCAAGTGCTTCTAAAAGCAGATGAGATATTGACTCTCAAACTATTGTGCAGAGTCATTTAGATTTATCATAAAATATTTAAAACATTTGGATGACTGTAGTAAATAGTGCCACTAGGAGGAATCATACTGCCATGCTATACTTCGTACCATAACAGTACAACAGATATCCATCCCAACAAGAAGTATTCCTACTCACAGCTCATCAGAAGTCCTCCAGGAGGGAAGCTTTGGAACGGATCTGTCCTTCCACGACGTCTACCACGACCCATCCACCCTAAGAAAGAAAGAACGAAAGATTAATTTAAGTGACCAAGAGCCAGATATACGTACATTGTGTCCTTTCACATCATACACAAAATGTATAGAGAACATTTAAAACAGAAGCCGACCATACCACTCGCAGTAATGGAAAAGTCTAAGTGGTTTCTTACTTTGAGCCGCCTTCAGAGCCCCCCCATGCAGATTCATCCATGGACAGCGAGAACTGCAGATGTCCACCTGTAGGGGCTCCGGTTGAGCCTCGCAGCATCTGGAATGAATACATGGTGGTTATAGTCTATGAATGGCTTTGCACATCGTTGCTGCTGCCAATAGGAATTTGTGATGTCTGTGTGGCGACAATTGCTGGGTCTGTCTGTTTTTTTATAATACATACAATTTATATAGCACTTTTCAAGGTACCCAAAGTTGCTTCACAAAACAGTAAAAACAAATTTATTTGAAAATAAACTAGTAACTGCTGTTCAACACGAACAGCTACATCCACGACCTCCCTGCAACAACATCAGTGAAGTATGGCTATGCAGACGACCCGATTACTGTGTCCCAGTCTGGAGCCGTAGCTCTCATGTCAAGAAGCTGGATGCTGCCCTCAACACCGGATGGGCCACCCCAAACCAACTGCCTGCCTGTTCTCGCTGGAATCACTCCAACAGGGGTCAGACGAGAAGCAGCCACGCTGGCCCTCACTGAGAAGGCACAGCTGAGTGAATCCCAGCCATCTCCTCCACAAGGTCGTCAGAGACACCACAGCACACATGCCTCAAGTCACGGTGCCGTTTGCCACAACACACACACACCAAGTCACGGCGACCTTTGCCACAGCACACGTGCCTCAAGTCACTGTGCCCCTTTGCCACACAGGCCCAGGAACTGCTCCACACAACATCAGCTGACACCTCCAAGGCATCCTGGGTGAAGGCAAGACAGAGGGACCAGTGGAATACATTGAGGACCCCAAATATGTTCTTTGCCAGCACCTCCACTGCAAGGAGTGGACAACCCTCAAAGCAGAAGTGGGACATCTCGGACAGTGCCCACTGTGAATGCGAGGATCCACTACAGACTGTGGAACACGTAATGACCATTTGCCCCAAATACCGGCCACCGAATGGTGATCGTGGCTTAGGTGACCTAGACAATGACACATTGTACTGGCTTGCTGCAACAGAGCTGAAGTTCTATGGACATACGGCAGAAGATGTTTAAGAAACTTTTTTGTAATTTCTTCATTTTTTCGGCAAACCTTTGTGGCATTTAATTTATGGAACATGTGGATGTTTCTTTATTTATTGGTGAAGTTTTAGTGCCACTTGTGGCATTCTTTGAAATGTATTGACACGTTTGATATATGTTTTTGTTAGGGATGTCCGATATTATCGGCCGATAAAGGCATTAAAAATGAATAACTTAATTTTACTTTATTTATTATTTTACATTAAAAACATCTACAAGCTCACAATAAGACACATGAGAGCTTGTAGATCTGCCATTTTCAAATGATTTTTATACATTTTAAATCTTGAGATGAGAGATTAGATCATTTTAGATGAGACATTTTGCATAATGAGTAATTATTAATAATTACTTTTGGTATTTTAAGTACATTTTCTACCAAAACCTTTGTACCTTTACTCGAGTATTTCTATATTGCAGTATTGCCTACTTTTTTTAAGTAAAAAGTTTGAGTTATGTTTCCACCACTGGAAAAAGCCTGCATATAATATATATATATATATGTATCTGTTGATATCGGCAATTAGGAGTTGGACAATATCCAACACGGACTGTCGGACATCCCTTGATTTGTGTGATTTTGTCCAGCTTTTAGTGAGTTTGTGGCATTTTGTTTACTTTTGTTAACAACCAAAGAGCACACCCAGTATGTATCACAAGGCTATTTCCACCAGTCAGGTGTACTTATATCTACATCTCATAAGCGGCCATGAACTAAACACTACAGATATCACAATTTGACTTTGGCAGCAGCAAGAAACGACTGATATGCAAAGCTCTTCAGCCATGCTTCTCTCTATACAAACACTCATAATGTCCACATGGACATAGCAGCCATGATGGGGTGGTTCACACAGGAGACCAGGTTCAGTGTTCCAGCAGCATCTACGGTCATCTCCATCTACATCTAGAAAGAAAGAAAGACATCAGAAGCTGACCATATCACTCACGGTAATAGAAACATTTTAAAAGGATCTCTGGCTAATAAGACAAATATTCCTTAACATTATACTTGCCATCTATAACTAAAATTGTAAAATATAAACCAGTTAAATATTTTATTTCTTTCATATAATCTTTTACTACATAGGAACTGTTCCCGTCGCAGGTCCATGTGTGGTCCAGCGCTATGGAATGCACTTGCTAATAAAAAGTACTTAAAATATTGCTTTGATGCTTATATCAATTAAGCTGTTTTTGTATTAGCAAACACACGGACAGGCCTCTTTCATACTGGAGTAATTCATCCGCTTCATTTACAGACATCAGTAAAACGTGACATGACGTCCGTATTTAAAATACAACAGCAGCGCTTATTTTCCAGATCCAAACTTAGCGTTGCACAAAGCTTGCTTAATAGCGACATCAATTCATTCCAATCCACATTAAATGTCGCGCTCTGTGCGTTCATTCATCCGTATGGTATCGCTCATTTCATTAGCTTAAATAGCGTGACACATCCATTATGGTTAGATCCTTCCAATCGATCCAATTTCAATACTTGTGTCCGTATCAGAGTAAAGATTTCAACTTGAATGTAGGGACAATAATGCCTTTCTTTCTTTTATCACCAGAGATATACGGTTTAACAACGTGCTCACACTTTGGGACTTGGGCGTCTTGTAGTTTACTCACTTGTAGCCGTTTGTCGATGGTGATTGATGATGACTGCATGTCACACCCCTCTCTGAGGCTAGGGTAGTATGAACAAACGGATGGCACAGCTACGCAGTTGGGCAGAGTTTAAGCAAGATTTATTAACCCCAAGTGACAGACAAGTGATAACAACAAAGGAGACCAAACGTCTGCAAAATAGAAATAAAAAGATATATTCAAAACAAAGTACTGCATATCATATATAACCACATAAATCAAACTCATTTCCAAATAAATCATTATCATATGATATAAGCATAAGTATTTATAAATCCAGCCTTTTCAAATGTACATTAAATAATTATAATCTATATAAAACATTATATATATATATATATATATATATATATATATATATATATCATAATAAACATCACAGTAATAGATCTATGTAAACCATGGTATTAAATAATAACAAAATAACATCACCTCCTCAGAGACAGCTCCTTCCCCGACCAACAGCAGCAGAGTGTGCAGACAGACTGACTTGGATATTCAGTCTCTGAGCTTTATACCCCCCATGGCCCCTCCCACTAGACTGGACCAACTGAATAGGGGTCAACATGATCCACAACATGTCAACTCTGCCTGGCTTGGCACAAAACACATTCATATACATTATATTCATATTCACATTTCAGTTGAGCTTGTAGCTCTATTTTAAAGTCTTTTTAGGTTTCCCAAAAGTCCTTTAATCCTTTGATGTCCTTCTGTGACAGGCAATCCTCCCCCTCCCTGGAAGGGGAGTTGGTTTGGCCCAATATAGAGTTCAGCTGCTTAAAGAGACAGGAATCTAGAGAGCAGTGTGTGTGTGTGTGTGTGTGTGTGTGTGTGTGTGTGTGTGTGTGTGTGTGTGTGTGTGTGTGTGTGTGTGTGTGTGTGTGTGTGTGTGTGTTTGTTCAGTTTGCTGCTTCTTAGTAGTCTTTGCATGTCCTAACAGTGCGCGCTTACTGAAAGGCATGTACACTAGCAGCAAACAGTGACAGGGTGGGGTCACACTGTCACACTGCAACAGGTTGATATTATGGTAGGAGTTTGTGTCGTGTGAGTGTAATGGTTTCAAAATAAACGGGGCAAACAAAACAAGAACAGGCTCCAGACATAAACTAAATAAAGGTCTCAAAAAACAGACGAGCGCAGGGTTCAATAAACAAATAATAAAGTACTTTTCTTTCTGTTGGCAGAGCTGCCATTACAGCGAATCGCGATAGACGGAATCTAGATAGCCTGGGAGCTAGTCGGACATCAGTCGGGGAGGCGGGGCTGCGGGGAGCCCCCATGACGATCATCATAACTCTTCGGCTCTGGTTAAGGTGCTACAGTAAGTGATTCGTTTGTAACCATCTATGCCACAGTAGTGTTATGGGAAGACACCTACTGTACTTGGAGTTGATAGCATATTGTTTGTAGAAATTAGGTGGTTAATATTCACAAAGCATGATTAGAACTAGATTAAAAATAGTGAAACAGTTTGTGTAACCTGATGATACATACAGTAGATCTGGAAAACTAAATAGAAGACAATTATAATTTAGTCATGTACTGTATGTTCAGTAATATGACTGTCTATGAATTGTTTGGGGGACAGGTCGATTTTATGCCAAATGCTCGAACTGTGCAACTAATAAAAGCAAAAAGATGAACCCTCCCTAGGGGTGTCAAAGGGAGATTTGACTGGGTCGTTCACATTCTGTGTTGCCAAATGCTTCATTGTGTGAATAATATTCACAAAATGAAGCCTTTTATATAACTTTTAACAAAAAAAAGTGAATCTAATACTAGATTACTCTGGTCTCGACCAGTCTCTCTCTGTGACGGGGGAATAGGAGGCGCTTGATATCTTCTAGGTCAGGTCAGCTCTAAAATTTACATTTCAACGAAAGGACCTGTAAATGACAACACAAAAACTAAGGCACTGGTGTCGTACTTCTGGTTTACCGGAACGGGGTGCAACTCCCTGCAGTGCCCTGCTCAATTTGTTGTATTTACATGGTTCATTGGTCCATGGTCTCAGAGGTCATCGCTATAGTCTTCATCATTGTTGAGGATTTAAAACACGACGCGGCATGCTATAACACGCCGTTCCAAATCATTTTTGAGGATTTTTAAAAATTCCGCAATTTGCAATTGTGTGCAATGAGTAAATCAGTCAATCAATCAATCATGGTTCAGTGTACTGTGTAGACTAGAGTATAGTGCAAGATAAACTAGCCAACAACTATTTTTTATTGTCAAAATCATTGAAATATTTATTTAAAATGAACAACTTATGCCAACTCAAATAAGACATTTTTAAAACCTTTAAAAAAATGTCAGTACTTCGTTGAAAAAGAAACGATAAAGAAAACCAAACATCGGTGAAGAAAGTGCCTTTTTGGAAAAAAATAAAAATAAAAATAAAAATCCTCATGTTTGAACAAGAACATTCTTTGCCAAGAGGAAAAGTCTACCTCAAACCACATCGTCTTCTCACAGATTGAAGGTCTCATCCCATCACACCAACCTTGCTCACAACACTCTAAAGTCTTTCTCTCAACTGGTTTTGCTCAGGACCCACGTTTTCCTCCACAATATCATGACCCCAATATTACTAGACTAGATACAATGTTCAACCTTATCCAAGTTAGTTATCCTTAAAGACGAACTGAAATGCTACTTGAGTTTTTCATATCCTTATTGTGACATACATTTCTTAGTGAAACAGGGCCTGTGCATGTCTTAGCACAATGGTTCTCAAACATTTACATTTCAAGGAGCTCCCCTTAACTCTGACAGTATACAAATGAAACCAATGTGCCCTAACAACAGGTCTATTTGGTTGTATAACAGACACATTTTCACATAGTATTACCTATTACCACGTTATTGGTTATGAAAACCTTCTTTGGCAGTCATTGTCACAGGGACCCAAGTCAATGCGGATGGAATATGAAAAATCTGATTGATACACTATATGGCCACAATCTGTTGGACTAGCAAAAAGTGTGTTATGACAATATTATTGTCAAGAGGAAATTGCTGTGGCCTATTAATCATATTATTATTATATGCTGACGTAATCACTCTTGAGGTTTTTGTTTTACAGGAAAGAATAAAGACAGGACTTTTAATGTAAACATAATTTTCAGCTTGCAGATTTACTTTGAATGCTTTTGTGTGACGTTGTAGTATGATCAACTAGGGTATTAATTTATGGGAAATAAAAACAAGTCAGAATATGGAGATAAGAGGTTTCTGCCCAACAACAACGATATGCGCTAAGAGGGTTTCATTTCAGCTCGTCTTTAAGGTCTGGACCCCCAGGAGAGCCTGTGTCTTACGACCATGCACTTCCGAGCCGATTGTTGTTGAGAATCATTGAATTTAAAGGCGTCTCTGGTAGCAAGTTCATTCAACTTCTCATTTCAGTCTTTTCTCCCATCGCTGACATCACTGTATGAGCCCTGATTAATCTCTGGATGTAAAAAATATGGAGGACTTAAATTTAATATTTACAAGTTCAAGGGAACCACCGCGCCGCCAAACCGTCGTATGAGAGACAAACAGCAGTTTGTTACACTTACATGGAGAATTCAGTCTTCAAAACACAACTCTACAAGGACAAAAAGCAGGAACTTTGGCGCTCACAGGTCAGGAATAAGATCTTTAGATTTCTTTACCAGTGAACATTTTAAACATAAATGCCACTTAAAAATATATATTGCCATCTGCACCTTTGGACGGACAAAGAGATGAAGTAATCTTCTTTTTCTCCTCAGTTTTACCAATCACAGTTCCTGTTGTTTGTCTTTGTGGAGGAATACAGTCCACTGGTGACAATTGTTTAATCCTTCGTAAGATGATGTGTACATTATTAGGACTTAAAATTTGAAGAGTTTCATTCTAAAATGAGTTTCCCTCCCTTTAGGAATAATCTACTGACAGCTGACTTTTAGTAAATGCTAGCATTAATGTAAAGCATGGCATTATGACTTACGTTCTATCTTATGTCATGTTGCTTTCCAAATAACATTCAAGTAGGGCTGGGCAATATATCGATATGTTATTGATATTGTGATATCAGACTGCTGAGTTCGTCTGTGAATTTGGATATTGTCATATGGCATAAGGGTAGGCTTTTCCTGGTTATAATCACTTAAGTCGATATAGTCAAAATAGGATATCATCACGATGGCGATATTGACGTATTTGGTAAAAAATACTTGCAATAGAGGTATTTGGTCAAAAATATTTTCAATATAATATTTGATTGTGTGCATATCGCCCAGGCCTATACATTCAAGAGGACGTAGGCTTTGCAATTTTCACATAATGAAACAATTGAGAAACCTTTCCTCAAAACTGAGTTCTTCAACATTTTCGAGTGAAACTCTTCAATTCACCACCTTGTTATTTGAACAACTCCACCAGCTCTCAGACTCCATGCAGCTGAGAAATAGTTACTGCAGTTACGGATTTTCATCATCGGACACGTCGGTCCTAGGCTTCTTTTAATATAGCTCTATGTTCATATATTCATATTTTTCCATATGCTTGACGTGGTTCTATTTCAGTCAAGATAATACAATGCTTTTTTGTTTGTAAATTGTATATTAGCAAATATTCAAGAGCAAAACATTCTTGAATGCGTCCTCATATAACTTCTTAAAAGAGAAACAAAATAAATTAATTAAGGTGTATTTTTCTTTTTGTACATACTTACATGATATGAAATTATGTAGTGTTTTGTTTGTTAGTTTCCTTCAAAGCAGTAATTCTATGGAACAGAACCGTTTAAGGCTACCGCTGTGGTGTGGTTTTGAAGTTAGCACACTTGTTTTTCCTGGAGACAGGACGGCTGATACAGAAAACAAACATTAGCGCTGAATAAAAAAAAATAACACTTGTTTAAAAAAAACTGCACAAAATGAACGCAACACAAAACATGTAGTACCTCAATGTAACGTCGAAGGACAGTTGCAAATATGTCCCCACTGTATCAAAACATAGCTGTACTTTGATAATGGTTGATATCATAAAAACGGTAAACATAAAATGTGTGTGTGTGTGTGTGTGTGTGTGTGTGTGTGTGTGTGTGTGTGTGTGTGTGTGTGTGTGTGTGTGTGTGTGTGTGTGTGACTGTGTGTGTCTGTGTGTGTATTCCTTTTTTTTAATACCCATAGCCTACATCTTAGAGGGCATGTTTTTAAAAACAGAAAAACGAGAACACTTACTTATTTAACATAAAAATATATAAGTGAGAGCCACACTTGGTTTCAAAATAAGCAATAAGCAAGGATCTGCACTATAGGTTAGGATTGTCCTCGTTCGCCTCCTGTCCAAACGCTCTCCGCTTGCCAGAAAACCGTCTCTGCTTTGGCCGCGTTTGTTTCTCACCGACGATCCGCACAAAATCCGCCTCAAGCTCTGGGCAGTTCTTTCTCGAAATCCCCCCCACCCCCCGTTTGTCTGTTGCATTGTCGTCATCGCGCTTTAGCGTCCAAACCCAACCACGAAACATCCAACTTCTTCTCTAAACGCCCCCCGCTTTTAGGCTCGGAGCGGGGGCGGCTAATGATAACGCTAAAGCCAGCTATAGGCTACATGTTATAGGCCACGTAGATGGGGTCCAGTTGGTCGGCGAGGAAGCCGTCGCGCAGGTGCATGCGCTGCTTCTCGCCGCGGGAGTTGATGGGGATGACGCCGATGTCCACCACCACCACCACGCCCACGATCAGGTAGTGCTCCTCCAGCACCACGTTGGTCACCAGCGGCACCAGGTCCAGAGCCTCCTGCTCCGAGCCGTCCAGCTCCACCACCACCACCAGCAGGTTGGTCCACGTGAACACGGCACTGTGCAGGACACAGGGACACACACATCACAGCCATGTACTGCACTGTGCAGGACACAGGGACACACACATCACAGCCTTGTACTGCACTGTGCAGGACACAGGGACACACACATCACAGCCTTTTACTGCACTGTGCAGGACACACACATCACAGCCTTGTACTGCACTGTGCAGGACACACACATCACAGCCTTGTACTGCACTGTGCAGGACACACACATCACAGCCATGTACTGCACTGTGCAGGACACAGGGACACACACATCACAGCCTTGTACTGCACTGTGCAGGACACACACATCACAGCCTTGTACTGCACTGTGCAGGACACACACATCACAGCCTTGTACTGCACTGTGCAGGACACAGGGACACACACATCACAGCCATGTACTGCACTGTGCAGGACACAGGGACACACACATCACAGCCTTGTGCAGGACACAGGGATACACAGATCACAGCCTTGTACTGCACTGTGCAGGACACAGGGACACACACATCACAGACTTGTGCAGGACACAGGGATACACAGATCACAGCCATGCACTGCACTGTGCAGGACATAC
>NC_137873.1:20684821-20762321 GCF_963924005.1 Protomyctophum bolini | reverse complement strand
CTCTGTAGCAATGATTATTATCAGAATATTTAACTTGTTTATAACCAAAACAATATCACTTACCCTACCTTTAAGGAAATAAGCCCACCCTAGCCCCTCTGAGACACATACGCTAACAGCTGAGTGGTGCTTCAAGGCAAGGCCCTGGCAGAGGAGAATGCACACAATACAACCCACCACCGCACATATATACCGTAGCCGCACACAACGCATGCTGGGACAAATGGACTCAGAGCGGGTGCAGTACGTAGTTCAGACAAGTCATTGGTCCGACAAATGACAACCCACCTCATCTCCTAACCTAACCATAAACGCAAGCACGGGAGCAGACGCTAGACCGACATGTGGATGAATGTCGGACTAATGCCCTGTCTGAAAAGCGTCCACCTCCCCTCAGAGCCCCACCCACCCAGAGCACAAGACTGCAGGTACGGCGTCATATGCACTATACTGCAGATGTGGGAGCAATTACTGTGTGAAATGGATTTAAAGGCCTTTCTAGGATCGATTGCCTCTATTGCCTGGAGGCCAATAATGGAGCCAATGCATAATAATTGCAGTGGCTTACTGATTAGATTTTTATTTGGCTATAAAGGGAAAGGGAAAAGACCCTAGTATGCAAAGGGCCTAATGTAGGCAGATCACTTTACAAGTTAATAAAGTTCAATAATTGCTCCAGGTCTGCATTGCAGAGCATATACTGTAGGGCTACAGTAGCTAACAGTAACATAACCACAAAACCAGCTATATAGCAGAGAAGCATTTTCCCAATTTCCCATTGTTGTATTCCTTAACTATGTGTAGTTTGTAGAATATGCTATGCCTTTAAGCGCAAAGATACTTTAGCAGAGGTTTGGGTAATGTGCCGTTACTTCACTGCGATGTAACGAACGAACAATATGTGATATATTGGCAGAATGTGTTTTGAAGAGTGACTTTGAGAGCTCACTGTGCAATGTAAGTCAAAGCGGAGACTATATGTTTGGAATATCAATTTCAAAATAATTGTAGTTACGGCTTTACGTGATGGGAGGGAGAAGTACAGTAATACCATAATTATACTATAGTTAACTGTCCCATTCCATCCGGGGGTTTTGTTTGTTTTTGTTTGTTTGCCAATATAACTCCTAGTCTAACCTCCAAGTAGAAATCATCCAAAATAGGCCTGTTGTTATTAGACTAATGTAACCAGGCCATGTAACCTCATTCCCACTTTCATCTCCATTCCATGAGGAGATAAAGCTTCTTATCGTCTCTGTCCTCATGTCCAAAACTGTTACTTTTCAGGATTCAGAAAAGTAAAAAAAGAGTCAATGTAGCAGATCTACAAGCTTGTGAATCTGCTACTTTTGTGTGACACTCTAGTATGATCAAGTACGGCATTCATTTACATACTAACAACAACACAAAGTTAGAATATGGAGATAGGAGGTTTCTGCCCGACAGCAATATTATGTAGTACTACTAGCAACTTTCAGCATTAGGTCTATGTTGTCCCTAGACAGACAATTATCTCTGCAATGCTTTGATGTGCCACAGGGTGGCAGTGCAGGCTATCATCTGGACTTCCTGTGTCAGTCGAGTATCATTGTACTCTGGTTAACATTCTCCATTAGACTCATATGCTGCTATTCCTCAGGAGTCTAGCCTCTTGAAACAGATTGCGCATGATGCAATGTTTAATTTTAATGTGCATAATCATGTTATTAACAGGCAGGCATATCGGGTAGAAACCTCTTATCTCCATTTATATATATATTCTAATGGAATCCTGAAAGGTAACAGTTTTTTGGACATAAAGAAAAAAGAAGACATACCGACATTTGGACATACCGTATGATATGATGCATTAATATGCATTGTTGTCAAAGAGCCATTTAAGGTACTACATTATTTACTGGCTGATACAGACTATTAGCTTATACTCTTCACATCTATGATAGCAACAAAAATTTCAAAGTTCTACAGATGTTCCTTTTTTAACGATTAAATCAGTTGATTGTTATGTACAGTAGGTGATCAAATAATAACAATAATAATGATAAATTGTATTAGTGTAACATTATTTCAAGGTACAACTTAAACTAAAGAGACTTTAAAAGTTTAAAATGTTGTACAGGTGTGCTGATTGCTGCAAGGCGCTCTGGGAAGGAGTGCCAGCTAACATGCTAAAACATAGCATACAGGTCGTCCACACAGCAGGTGTGTTGAAAACACCACCAGGCACTTCGAAGAGCATCGAGGGGTTAACCACTTAAACCCCATGTGGTCGAGCGGGAGTCCCCCAGGGCTCTATGCTAGGGTCTTGCGGTTTAAGTGGTTAAGAGCCAGCAGGGTGCCGTGAGGAAGAGGAACGGAAGGGAAGGGAGCGAGGAGAGGAGAGGAGAGGAAGCAAGGCCAGGTGAGCTGATGGTGGGTGAATCCCCCTACCTGTTCCACAAGCTTCCCCAACCTGTGAGGCTACAGCGGCATGGGGGGGAGGGGGGGAATGAAGAGGAAGAGGAGGGCATAGAGGAAGAAGAGGAAAGGAGGTATGAGGAAGAGGCAGAGGAGTATAGGAAGGAGAGAGGGAGGTGGGGAGGAGAGGAGAGGAGAGGAGAGGAGAGGAGAGGAGAGGAGAGGAGAGGAGAGGAGAGGAGAGGAGAGGAGAGGAGAGGAGAGGAGAGGAGAGGAGAGGAGAGGAGAGGAGAGGAGAGGAGAGGAGAGGAGAGGAGAGGGAGGACGGAGACAAAACCAAGAATGAGATATGTGGGTGGAATTATGAAACATACAAGGAAAATGAATTAATGTCAAAATGGAAAACAAAACACATACCAGAACTGAACAAAAATGAGTTAATCAAATCAAACATTATGTACTAGTAATTGTGGTAAATGGTATTATATTAGTACGTTATCGGGGTTCCACTGTGCATTCCGTGTAAGTCAAGTGTAACACATGCAGTGACAAACCACTACCTACAATACCAAAATAGTAGTTTCAAATAATAATAATTATGTGAAATATAGCTAGAAGAAAATGATGCCAACAGTATTCCATTTCCTTAGCTTAGTTAGCTAAGGGTGCATCGGAGATGTACTGTCAACCGCCAATAACAGGGTTTAAAGAATGAACAACGTTGAGTACAACTGAGGAATAACTTGAAAGGGCTGAAATTGGATTGAAGAGATGGCAAGCCTGACACGAGAGCATGATGCCATTATGTTAGAGAAGAGAAGAGAAGAGAAGAGAAGAGAAGAGAAGAGAAGAGAAGAGAAGAGAAGAGAAGAGAAGAGAAGAGAAGAGAAGAGAAGAGAAGAGAAGAGAAGAGAAGAGAAGAGAAGAGAAGAGACTTGAGAATGTCTATAAATCAGGATTGTTTGGATGGGAGGCAGTGGGCTGACAGAATGATAATATTGTGAGAGAAAGCATCTGCGGTGTAACTTGTTAAATCCTGGCAGACTATTATCTCTTTGGACTGGAGTCATTTCAGCACTGCACCGCTGGCTGTAGCGTTCAACTTCATTATTTATTCTCTAACAGTATCCAACAGAGATCTAACTTAATAATAATAATAATCTTTATTGTCCCGAAGGATATTCATCTTCACATCTTCAACTTTGACCTGGTTTCTGATAAATTTGACATATTCAATGAGGATTTTCAACCAAATTCCCATTATTCTGACGTGAGCGCCGTTTCACATACGTGCATACATACGTGCATACATACGTGCATACATACATTCCCTATGCTCGCTATGACATGAAATGTCAACTTTTCACAGAGGAATACACAGAAGACAAAGGGTGGTGTTACTATATACTGCATTATTAATCTCCTCATATCAGAGCAACGGGATTTAGATTGAAAGTCTACAAACATTCTGTGTATGCAACCTTGACAAGCAGAAGCATCTCACAACCTATTTTGCTGTGCCCAGGCCTGCTGGTTGAGCGATGATGATACTGCTGAATAGCAAGCTTTTCTAAACTGCTTTTTCTACATCTCTAAAGGCCAAGGAACTCATTCAGCACTCGGACGAGCATGTAAACATAAGGTTTAAACAATAAAGAACAAAACAAAGCAGCAGCAAGCCATGCTGAAAATTGCACTTCTGGAGCGGATAATAACCCAGGCCAGTGTGGCTCAGCTGCACGTCCTTCAACACCTGCAGTCAACGAGAGAGAGGCCTCACCTCGGCCTCAAAAACAAACCGTCTTTACGTCTAAAGACTTTCTCTCTCTCTCTCTCTTTAGAAATAAATGTTTATTGTGAGATTATCCACTATCCAGTTCCACGGCGGTTGACACAGCGTGAGCTCCAGCTGACCTTCTTGCAAGACAAAAACCTATTGTATATCGTCGCTGTCGTGGCAGAAAGTAGAAACCTCTGATCTCCGTAGTCTAACTTTTTGTGTTTTCCATTTTTAGTAAATGAATGCCCTACATGATGTAAACATACATACAGATTGAATGAATATTTATAATATATCAGATCGCATCACATAACATCGCATCGCCGCCACCGAGCCACCCTCCCCCCCCCCCCACACAAGATATCTGCACCGGGGCCCACTGCCATACCACATGCCTGTCTGGGTTCTCTATATCCTGATTGGATAAAATTGGTATCCCAACCTGAAAATGCATTTTCTGCTTACTGGAACTGGTGAGACACTGAATGAACAAACACTCTATAGCAATGAGTACTATCAGAATTAAGACTTATTTTAATCAAGCAAAATCACTTGCCCTACCTTTAACAATACGCCAACCAACAATAAGGCACCAAGTAATCAGCATCAAC
Source organism: Protomyctophum bolini (assembly GCF_963924005.1). Taxonomy (NCBI): domain Eukaryota; kingdom Metazoa; phylum Chordata; class Actinopteri; order Myctophiformes; family Myctophidae; genus Protomyctophum; species Protomyctophum bolini. The sequence goes on along the minus strand of NC_137873.1, from coordinate 20,757,533 downwards.
CAATGCAACTGAATGCGCCTAAAACAGCAGCTGATCTGTTGAGTTATCAGTGGTTGAAAGTAATTAAGTACAATTACCACTACATCCCAGAGGCAAATATTGTACTTTTACATGACTACAATTATTTGAAAACTTTAGTTACTAGTTACTTTGTAGATTCTGATTATCATTACAAAACAGTAACCATTTCAGCCCTGCAGTATATACATTTCGGCCATTACAAATAGCATATCTACAAGCTCACAATGCCGCATTTTAAAAAGATCATTATACATTTGAAAACTTTCAATGGGACATTCTGCACAATTGTACTTTCACTGTTGGTACTTTAACCCATTCAGGAACCATACGGGAAGGGAACCCCTTTTGGTGTCGAAAGCATTATGTTATACTTATAGCTATTTTTGAAAAATCTTGAAAATGTGGTGCAAATCTTTGATTATAATTCTTCCAAGTGATAGTTTAACCCAAATAGCAGATCTACGAGCTTGTAGGTCTGCTATTTTTGAAAAATCGAAGAACGACCGACATAGAAACATAGCTTTTTCAGAAAACTGTCATTTTCAAACAGACATTTTTAGAATCTGATCTCAGGTCAGAATGGGTTAAGTAGTATTGATAGTTTTACTTTTCCACCACGGTACGTCCCACTGACCTGCAGGCAGATGGCCAGGTTGACCCGGCAGCCGAAGGAGGTGCTGACGGCGCGCGGGTGGAGGCCCAGGTCTTTGAAGAGCTTGGAGAAGGACTGGGTGAGGGCGATGCGAGGCCGCTCCTCCGCCACCACCACGCAGGTCCTGACCCGGGACAGGTCCAGCCCCCGAGACTGACGGAGGAGGAGGAAGACGGTTACTTGGGATGTTGTTGCATAGCAGTGTTGTTTGTGGCCGCGGATATCTATTTTAGTTTAGTCATATAGTCTTTGCAATGAAACTTGGAATGTTTGTTGTGGTAGTCTAATTTTAGTCGACTAAATATCATAAGATTTTAGTCGACTAAATCTACAGTTGATTTAGTTGAATAAAATGTATTTTGGCAGGCCTTGATGCCGTCGTAATGGCTGATTTTACAGTTGCTGAAAATAGCCGATCTACAAGCTCACAACGCATTGCAGCGCGTGCTAGGAGATTGCAGATCTGCTATTTTTCAATAGCTAAAGTATAAATAATGGCTAATGTGGTTAAACACTAAAGTGACACTTATGTGTTCCAGCTCTTAATGGGTTTAAGTAGGAGTAGAAACCCAATGGGAGCAATAAGCCCTACCTTGAGTGAGTCAGTCTGCAGGCCCAGGCCCTTGGTACAGAGCTCCATGACACTGTAGGAACAGAAGGTGTCTCGCACTTTATACTGACTCACAGCCAGCAGCCACAGAGCTGGGTTCACCTCCAACTCCGACGGAGGGATCAGGATCGATTGGTGACCTGAGTACACACTGGAGCCGGAGATAATAAACACGGTATTTCAGTCATTTCTTTGTATATTTCACTTATTTGTCATATCTTGTTTTTATTACGAGGCAAACAGAATTGTATTTTCTATTCATACGTTCCAATGTTCAACGCCCACACACAAATCACATTAAATTGCAATTAATCGTCAAGTTAAAGTTTGAACGGTGACATCCCTATTGGGAGGAAGACGGGTGAGAGAAGAGAGTCACCTGCAAAGGCACCAGAGGACGAAGCCCAGGCCACAGTAGGGGTCCAGGCAGATGGCCACCTCTCTGGACGGGTACAACTCACACTGCAGCTTGATGGAACGACAGAAGGCACTGGTGGATGTGTGAGACATCTAGAGATAGATAGAGAGACAGAGTGTGTGTGTGTGTGTGTGTGTGTGTGTGTGTGTGTGTGTGTGTGTGTGTGTGTGTGTGTGTGTGTGTGTGTGTGTGTGTGTGTGTGTGTGTGTGTGTGTGTGAGAGTGAGAGTGAGAGAGAGAGAGAGAGAGAGAGAGAGAATAATGACAACCTATATTCGAAATGTTTGGTTTGTGTGTTTTCTGGGTGAATGTCCTGCTTGATCATACTACAGCGTCACGCAAAAGTAGCTGAAAATAAGCTCAGTTTCGAGCTTGTAGATCTGCAACTTTTGCTACTTTTGAATTTTAATTCGTCCAAGACAGGCAAATCTGTGTGCAAAATTGGGTCTGCATTTGACTCTGTTTTAGGATTGACTTTCCCTTTAATTACCACACTTTTGCGGTGGAAAAGTTTCATATAATCACACTGGACTGTCGCATCATGTGAGACAAATAGCTACTAAACTGCAACCGCCTCTGAATCATAATTACAATGAAAACAACAGCAGCAGCAGCAGAGGATTTCAATGAATTACCACCACCACAGGAAACATATCGTTGCTGTCAGGCAGAAACCTCTTATCTCTAGTTTTAACCTTTTGTGTTTTTTCGTACATTAGCTTCCTACTTGATCACACTACAGTGTCACACAAAAGCAGGCTCTGAACTTTTGGACAGGTGACGTTTCCACCTGTCAGAGACGACAATATTCTAATTCTCATCTAATCAGCAGCATCATGAGAATGCGAGGAGGATAAAACAATGCAAGCAATTATTCTTTTGTCTTTGTTTTTCTTGCCACTGTTTAAGTATTCTGTTCATTAGCAGTTAATCACACAGTCAGACAGTCTAATGAGAGAATGACATGCCACAAAACTAGTGGCGGAGGGAATGTCCCACGGGCCCTGATGCGAGATTGACAGCCCAGGCCCCCACCAGCCCCCCCACCCGCGGTGAACGCCAAACGGGACCGTACCAAATCCCTCCCCACCCCACGTGTGGTGAACGGCGACCAGGACTGTACCACTGAGACTAAAAGCCACAAAGTGGCTCAGTTGCAGCATACCTAAGGCAATGAATATAAATACAGTAGGCTCACAGCCAGGTTGCATATCGAAAGACATTACATAATAATAATAAACGTTACATAATTATCGAAACATAGCTCCGTATTCCATAACCATTACAAACGGAGGTAGTAAGTGTAGGCTGCTACTCACATAGTTGTGCCTGCCGTCTGTGGCTGTGACAATGAATGGGACAGTTTCGGGATTCGGGAAAGTTGATTAATTAGTCATTTTTCAGTTCAAGTGTCCGTCTTTATGATTACTGTTGTTGTCTTTCACCGGCATGCGACTTCACTCACCTCCACTCATTGTGGATGGAGCTATTGTGTTTGTTGTGGTTCCATTAACCACTAATTAGGGCCCTGTTCCATAGTGTACAGCGGTTTTCAAACTTTTTTATTTCAAGGACCCCCATAATTCTGAGTGTACAAATGGACCCATACTGGGCCCGTACTGGGCCAATTTGGGGCCCAAGTTCTTTCCAAAATGGCGTGTGTGCATAGAGCCCATTGCCATTTCCCCTTGTACTGTAGTTAGTTGTCGAGGTCGACCTCTACTTGGCCTCGCGAGCCAGACCGTTGCCTCCCACAATTCTCAAATGCTTCCGTCATACAGTCTGGAGCAACGAAAGCTCTGAAAATGATCAGAGGATAAAGCGGATGGGTGCGTAACACGTCCTCCCCGCTTCCGTTTCGTCTTTACAGTCCCGATATAAATCAAAATAATAAAAGCATATACATGTACTGTATGGCCTGCATGCTGCTTATGAGAAATGGACATTTTAACATAAAATGTAATGTGAACAGAAATGACAAACATATGACAGCTTCCGAAACGTGGCGCTTGTACTACTGTACGTATCTGCCGACAGAGACGATATGTGGGTTACACATTATCCGGTGCACCCCACAGAGACGATATGTGGGTTACACATTATCCGGTGCACCCCACAGAGACGATATGTGGGTTACACATTATCCGGTGCACCCCACAGAGACGATATGTGGGTTACACATTATCCGGTGCACCCCACAGAGACGATATGTGGGTTACACATTATCCGGTGCACCCCACAGAGACGATATGTGGGTTACACATTATCCGGTGCACCCCACAGAAAGACATGACCCAAAAACACGGTTTTCAGTATATTATTATTATTATTAATGTATCTTGTGAGTGGATTTGTCTTGTCTGGAGTCAGCAGGCAAAGGCTTTAATTATGGATGGATTAGTGATTGGCCTTGTGCGGTGGACTATCACTCAATCAGACACACACACACACACACACACACACACACACACACACACACACACACACACACACACGGAAGCACTGTTGTCTGCGATCAGTGGAGATTCAGAATACTTTAAAGTGCAGTATCAATCAATAGCAGCTTTAATGTTTAAATGTCAGCAGCACTATGTATTCAGAACACACTCAGCAGCAGCCCTTCACAACATAGTGTTAGATTGTTTCCCTTATGATATTATACAATACAGCACTGCGTGCGTGTGTGTGTGTGTGTGTGTGTGTGTGTGTGTGTGTGTGTGTGTGTGTGTGTGCGTGCATGCCTGTCTGCCTGCCTGCACACGTGCGTGCGTGTGCGTGTGCGTGTGCGTGCGTGTGTGTGTGTGTGTGTGTGCATGCCTGTCTGCCTGCCTGCACACGTGCGTGTGTGTGTGTGTGCGTGTGTGTGTGTGTGTGTGTGTGTGTGTGTGTGTGTGTGTGTGTGTGTGTACCTTGACTCCAGCGAGCATGCCTGTGGTAGACACACTGAAGTCCAGGTAGGCCAGAGTGTCGGGGTTGGAGGGTTTATACAACAGAGGAGGCTTCTTCTTTGGCAAGTCATCTAGAAGAACAAACACATTCCCATTAGAGCGTTGCTTTTCAACCCTTTTTCATATCAAGGTCCATTACTTGAACCACAGACCATTTGATGAGATGTAGCCTCTCAGACCAAAACTTTGAATATTTTGTTGCCATTGGATAAGGTTTTGACCACAATTCCATGCTGTAATGATGCTGGTACCATAGGAGAGATAACCTGCAAACATTCTCTAATTGTGTAGACCTCTTGTAAATTGACTTAAGTAATGCAGATGTTTAACAAAAATGTAACTCTTTCGTCCATTTGTTTACCACCTGGAACCTCCTCAAGGACCACTGGTTGAAAACCACTGATCTAGATAGATAGCATGTTGTATGGACAGATGCTGCACATTTTAAGGGCGCTTCAGAAAGAATAGGGGCTGGCCCAAAAAAAATCCACTTAAGCCCCATTTCTAAAATAGCAAAAATCATGAATCTACAAGCTTGTATGTCGACAATTTTCTTTGTATTATTACTTTTACGTTCTTTTTCAACAGCCATCATCCTGAGACCCCAAATGACTGCCCTGGTTTGTTGTTTACTTATGTCGGCCTGGGTTAAGAGCGTCTGCTAAATGGCTGAATTGTAAATTGTTAACTGTTGTCTACTAATGTTTTATTGCTAAATCTTTGCTGCTTCCATTAGCACTTAAAAAGTATGGCAGCTCTAAACCTCTTCTCAACCTCTACTCTTAATTCTCTTCAAATTTCTTCCCATCTTATTGCATCTTTTCTCCTCTCCTCTCATCTCATTTTTCCTCATCTCTTCGAATCAATCAATGTTCCAATCTCTTTCGCATCATCTTTGATCATTGTACATCCAAATGAAAAACGTGTGTGTGTGTGTGTGTGTGTGTGTGTGTGTGTGTGTGTGTGTGTGTGTGTGTGTGTGCGTGCGTGCGTGCGTGCGTGCGTGTGTGCGTGCGTGCGTGCGTGCGTGCGTACCTGTGTCCAGTACAGGGGGCCAGCTCCTTACATCTACGGCCGCGGACGCCTCTTTGGATCTGAGCAGTTTACAGATCAGCTGAGATGTCATTACACACGCTGAACGACTCACCTGCAAAACACACGCACACGCACATGCTGTTGGCCACTGCAGCTGCTCCTCTGCAGCAGTTATGGGGGTTCAGTGTCGTGCTCAAGGGCACTTCGGCGGTGTTGGGGGAAGGGAAGCGGAGGCCATTCACATTTCACCCACCCAGATTTAACCTACCGGTTCGGGGGAATCAAACTCTTATAGGCCACCGTGGCCTCTCTCTCTTTCTTTCTGTAACGCCTCTCTCTCTCACACACACTCTGCCATCCCTATATATCGTTGCTTGTAGATCTGCTAATTTGGAATTTAAATCCTGAAATAACAGTTTTGGAGCTTTCCACCCGACAGGGACGATGTCTGTCTGTCTGTCTGTCTGTCTGTCTGTCTGTCTGTCCCTCTCTAAGCACAATAACATTACATCATCCTCTGTCTCTGTTGGCAAGTGCCTGTCTCAATCACTAGATGCTGCACCACCTCCTAGCCACCACTGTGTGTCACTGTTTCCCTACTGTCTAACACTTAAAATATCTTCTTATATCCATATAAACATCAGCCATTTCCAAACTTTGGGCCGCACCACTGGTAGGCCGTGAGGGTATTGAAAGTGGGGCCCCAAATAATTGGAAAAAACACCAACATTTTGATCCACGCTGCAATAATATTGAAAACAACAGTTGAAAGGTTACCTCGACGATCATCTTGACGGTGGGCAGGGTGGTGGCGATGTTCTGGGGGTGTGGGGGTCGCACCGTGATGGGCACACAGCCTGCATACAGGCAGCCATAGAACGCTGCTACCAGGTCAATACCTGCACAGAGAGAGAGAGACAGGGGGAGAGAGAGAGAGACAGAGAGAGAGAGAGAGAGAGAGAGAGAGAGAGGAGAGAGAGTGAGTGACACATACAGACAAACAGGATTCAACCATGCATTCATTCTAACACACCTGAACACACAAATGATAATGATAACTTTAATGAATATATTTATAGCGCTTTTCCAAACAAGGTTACAAAGAGCTTTGCAGAACAAGGTAAAAGAGAAGCATTATAACCACAATAATTAAAACCTAAAATCAGTGGGTATAATAAACAGGGGGTAAACAAATTAGAACAAGAATAACAAACGCAAACAAATGAGATGTTCACTTACAAATACAAAAGCACGCCACGCACGCACACACACACGCACACACAGTCACACACACACACACAAGCGAGGAGAAGGTTAAATATTGACCGACAGGCTCTGGAGTTTGTTAATTGAATGCTGCTTCAAGGCAATCTCCTCGTGTCTGGAGATTTGTCCTGCCTGACTGAATGTGTCCATGAGAAACCTAACGCTGTGTGCCATGTCCTCGGGCAGAAAACCTCTTCTTTTCTCCATATTCTAACCTTTTGTTTGTTTTTACGGAAAGTAACGCCCTACTTGATCAAACTAAGTCACACAAAAGCATCAAAAGTAGCAGATCCGCAAGCTTGTAGATCTGATGTTTTCATTTGAATCCTGAAAAGTAACATAATGGACACATGAGGTTTCCACCCGACAGAGACGATACACTGTCTCCCTCTTAGCCTTTCTACCGTCTGTCTGTCTTTCCCACACTGTCTCCCTCTCAGCCTTCTTACCGTCTGTCTGTCTCTCTCACACTGTCTCCCTCTCAGCCTTCCTACCGTCTGTCTGTCTCTCTCACACTGTCTCCCTCTCAGCCTTCCTACCGTCTGTCTCCCTCTCTCACACTGTCTCCCTCTCAGCCTTCCTACAGTCTGTCTCTCTCACACTGTCTCCCTCTCAGCCTTCCTACCGTCTGTCTGTCTCTCTCACACTGTCTCCCTCTCAGCCTTCCTACAGTCTGTCTCTCTCACACTGTCTGTCTCTCAGCCTTCCTATACCGTCTGTCTCTCCACTGTCCATCTCAGTACAGGTATGTTGAAAAGATGTCAACACAACAGCACGACCACCATGTCTCCGAAAAACGTGGTCAGCATCATTTGCATAAATGTATGATTTACAATGTAGGCGATTGAGCAGATGCTCTTATCCAGAGCGACTTACAATAAGCAAGGTAAATAATTAATCACATAGGATGCAAAGAGAGTAGTAGTATAGTGTAGCGCCTCAGGAAACTATAGGATGGGACAAGGTAAACTATGGACCTGAATCAAGTCAAGGACCCCAACATTTCTACTGTATGTATTTGGCTGCCAACCCCCATCTGAAAATGTTTCTTGCCAGCCCCCCCCCCCAAGAAGAGAAGATTTGTGTTTAACAAAACAACTAAATTATTCCATAATTTTTCCTTTTTTTTTTTAATAGCAGATAAAAAGTGGTTAAAAGGATTGTGATTCTTCCTGGGGTCGAGAGAGAGAAAAGGAGGCAATGCGGGCTACAGAGAGAGAGCGAGGTGCCAGGCACTTCACACCGTCTCAAGTTTGACATTTTCTCAAGATGACATTTTCTCATCTTTGGGAAGCACTCCCTTCACTCACTCACTCTCCATCTACAAGAACACAACAGCAGGCAGACGCCTGCTTCCTGTGGGCCTTGTGCTGCTTCCCATGAGTCCTGATGCCCTGTCGACATGAACCATGCCTTCAAACTGACAGTAGAATGTACAAGTGACCAGGCACATGCAGAGAGGGTTAGAGGGGAAGGGGATGAAATGCACTTTTGGCCCAAAATAGCGAAAATTGCAGATCTATAAGCTCACAACGCGTTGCGCTGCGCTGCGATGCGTTCAGAGCTTGTAGATCAGCTATTCGGCGCGCAACCCTGCACTCTTTATCTTCTGGAGATGCGGTGTACGGCATGGATTTAGAAACAAATTAGTTCAGGAGACTCCGGTATGGCATGGAAAGGAGAGGAGGGAATTTGCATTTCTCTCTTTCCACTGCATTCGTGGTCTGGAAAGGGCAGTTGTTTTACAGACGGGTAAAAGGGCAGGGGCTGAAGCCCCCTTTGATATCTATGTGTGCACGTCCCTGCATGTGAGCGTGACATACCGGGAGGGTAGACCAGCGCAACGTGGTCCCCGTCCTGCAGGTGTCCTCGTTCAGCCAGCAGGGCGGCGATCTTCTCCGCTCGCTTATGGAGCTGAAGGCAGGTCAGAGAGCTGGCTATTGTACCCTGAGGAGGGAAACACACACACACACACACACACGGACCAGGCGTACACACATAAGTGTCACGGAAACGTGGCCCCACACACAATCTCAAAGACAGAATATTATTAAAAGAATAAATGATTGACGTTTTCAATCAGGTGAATGTCATTTCCAATCATTTCCAATTTGATGTCCATATTCATTCCAGCCGGCCAATCAACAGGGCTAACACTAGTTATGGCCGCTGTCGGGGTGGAAAACCTTGTATGTCCAATACCGTTACTTTTCAGGAAATGGATCCAATGTAGTGATTATTTACATACTGTAGTCAACAAGTTCTTGTTAATACATATCATTGCTTTAATTCTTATAAAACCCTGCACAGACACACTTTTTTTTCACTTACTTTGGTAGAGGTTTGAGTTGTATAGTTACAAGAAAGAAATCAAACATAATTGCTCACTCTCTTTTAGCACATAAATGAACACAAACCCAGTACTGTTACATAAAAATGTTGCCGTTTTTATTAGGAAGAAATCTGTGCTAGGCGTGTGTACACGTCCTAGCAACCCGTCGGTTGGAAGATTAGGAAGATTAACTCCCTACTTGATCATACTACAGCATCACACAAAAGTATCGGAAGTACAGTATAGCAGATCAAGCTCGATCTGCTACTTTTGATGCTTTTGAATTTGTAACAGTGTTGGACAATTATGAGGATTCCACCTGACAGAGACGATATCTTGTTGCACTGAGAACTTCATTGGTTTAACTGTGTGCCTGGCTGCTCATATGCAAATTGACATTATATTGCAATCATGCAAAGACAGCATAAAACTATATTTGCCTGATGAATGTGTGAGAACCAAAAGCTTATTTTAAGTATAGAGACGGTATGCAGGAAATTTGTTTTGGCCACACTGTGAAACCATTTCCATAATATGCAAAAAATTGCTGAAATGTATAGGCTACTTCTGTAATGAAAACTCCTATATGGTACAGATGGGAGATCGATTGGCCAAATGGAAACTATATGAGCACTGTGTGCCTGTGTGTGCATGTGCATGTGGTCAGGTCTTACCCTGGAGTTGAGCACTGTGTGCCTGTGTGTGCATGCGCATGTGGTCAGGTCTTACCCTGGAGTTGAGCAGTGTGTATAACACATGGTCAGGAGTGGTCTGAGCTCTCCACTGCAACACCTCAGACAGGAAGAGGAACTATAAGAGACAAACAGGAAACAGACATATATAAGACCAGAATACATACAGGTATACATAGCACAAATACTTCCTGGTGGAAGGAAAGGTCATGGGGTCACCGAAATAGCAGTCCAACCAACAGTTTGACCAACCAACACAGCAATGCTTAGAATCCTTAAAATGTAATATGTCAGGTGAAGTGAAACCCCCCCCCAGAAAATTACACACACACACACACACACACACGCGCACACACACACACACACACACACACACACACACACACACACACACACACACACACACAGGACACAAGCAAGGTCTAAATCTAGCATCATTCACACTTGTTGGCTTCCATCCTCCCAGAGAGGGCCTTTTTAACCCTGTTTATCCAGGTTGACTGAACGTTACAGCTAAACGTGTTCACACCCGGCAACGTCTACACAGTGTCTGTCAGCCACTGAGCGGCTCATTAGTGGATGACCGGTTGTGCGTTGCGTTGTGGTGGTTTAGGGCAGGCAATCCATGATCCAGCATTTCTATTGTAATTTTGAGTCCTCCCATTGCAGAGGAAGCTGTGCTGTCGTGCAGAAATCTTGTATCTGCATATTACAAATTATCTTTTTTTAAATTCAACCACAGTGTCACACAAATGTAGCAAAGATAGCCAATCCACAAGCTCACAATGCATTGTGATGAGACTCCGTTGTGAACTTGTAGTCGTTGATGGACACTTTTGGTATTATAATACTAATTATACTAATACTAATAATAATAATACTGGACTGAATGAAAAGTATTAACAAAGCTTGTGACTAAATAATAACTACATCGGAACGCAGGTTCTGAAAACGTCTGTTGGCTGTGGAGTGGATACCTCATTATGTCCAAAACTGTTACTTTCAATGATTCAAATTCAAAAGTAGCAGTTCTACAAGCTCAAATCACTGCGCTTGTAGAACTGCTACTTTTGATGCTTTGTGTGGCACTGCAGTATGATCAAGTAGGGCGTTAATTTAAGAAAAAAACACAGTATGTGAAACATATTGAGGGAAATACTTCCTTGGACTACTGGCAGCGTGCACAGCAATTTGACGCTGATTGGTGCAGCAGTTTGCTGGACTAGCAACAACGGACACAGCACGTTTAGCACTTTTGTAAAAGTACTCTTTCACAGACTGTACTGTACTGTGCTTTATGAACCACCTGACGTAATGCCTTCAATTAGGAAATGAACTGTAGATTTTATTCCAGGCTTAACTACTTCCATCCCAGTACTCACATGAGGAAAACAACTTAACTCCCCACCACATTAACACACACACACCCTCCCATGCACACATGTATGCACACATGCACGCGCGCGCCACCCGCCCACCTTTTCCTGTCTTGACTATTTGAACACTTCCCAAATGACAGCTGTGCCGTACAGTTTTAACACCATGAGGTAATGACAGATGTGCTTGCTGTTGAGGGTCAGTCACCGGATATTTCCTACCCAAAACCTTTTAGCTCGAGAGACCCAAAAGAGAAATGTGGTGTCTCCCCAGGACCCAAACCTAAGAATTAACCACAGCATTTTCACTTTTTTGAAGATTTTTAAAAAGGAAACATATAAAACAAGCGTGATATTTACTTGTGACCCATAAAAATGGTTGGGACCCAGAAATGGGTCCCATTGTTTGGGAAACAGCGCTCTGGTGGATGTACAGTAGAGAAGAGGCGGCTGGTTTGAGAAGACAGAAGACAGCCTGGTGTTGTCTCTGGGTTTAAGACAGAAGACAGCCTGGTGTTGTCTCTGGGTTTAAGACAGAAGACAGCCTGGTGTTGTCTCTGGGTTTAAGACAGAAGACAGCCTGGTGTTGTCTCTGGGTTTAAGACAGAAGACAACCTGGTGTTGTCTCTGGGTTTAAGACAGAAGACAACCTGGTGTTGTCTCTGGGTTTAAGACAGGACAGCCTGGTGTTGTCTCTGGGTTTAAGACAGAAGACAACCTGGTGTTGTCTCTGGGTTTAAGACAGAAGACAACCTGGTGTTGTCTCTGGGTTTAAGACAGAAGACAGCCTGGTGTTGTCTCTGGGTTTAAGACAGAAGACAACCTGGTGTTGTCTCTGGGTTTAAGAGGGGATTCTACGCTTTCCAAATGAACAGCTCTGTTCCAAAACAAAGGAATCCTTCCATATCCTACCAGAGACGAAGCATTTTAAACATTCCTAATGAGGAACTCACTATGAAGAACCGAAAAGGGATTTTCCACATTAAGACAAGAAGAGTTGTATTTCAAAACTGTGGAAAATATGAACTGCTGATCTATTTATGTATTTTTAAAGGATAGGAATTGTATGCCAAACTTAAGTGCTTCTCTAACATCGCATTGAATAGTTCTGCTCCATAAGGCCAATTCTACAAATTGTATTCACAAATTGTACAGAGCTAGAGTTAATGTGCCATGTTGTGTACAGAGCCTGTGCAAGCCGGTTCATTCATTCTATTCTATGCTACTGTATACTACGTAGTTGATACTGAGAGCTGTACCAGTACAATTATAATAAACTGAACTTGGTTTATGAAGTATTCCATCCGTTTGGCTGAAGGATATGTGTAGTCTAATAAGACAATAAAATCCAGAATAAAATATGCAATAAAATGGTCAGTGTTTTATGTAACTCTCCTGTTCTATCTCCTAAAGTGCTGACATTTTTACCACTGTGCTAATAGAGCCTGCCTGCCTCCCTGCTTAGGGGGAAATAGAATTTTGACCTGAAGGTCAAATTTTCTGTCAAAAAAGAAACAGAATCTACTGTAAATGTCTCCATAGAAGAACAACCACCCCAATTGTATAAGTTATATTGTAGAACATACTCTACCATAAAGATGGGACAAAATCACATTTTGTTCACAAATAAAGTTACATAATACAGCTTTAATGTATCAATTTGTAACTTTGAGAGTCTACAAATGTAACCAAATGCAACCAACACTGTAGCTTCCGGGATCCACATTCTGGAAAATCTTTGAACTAACCCTAACCCTAAAGTATTTTTAAAAGCATACACGTGCTTTTGAATACTACAGTATTTTAAGTGAAGTACAGATTTGACAGAGCAACTTTCACTTCTAGTGACTCAAGTACTGGAGTTGAGTACTTTGTCCTCAACACTATTTAAATCGTACAGATCTCCAGCCCAGTGGTTGGGGGTCCTTTCAGTCAAGGAAATGGATAAAGTGGTTGATAGGATTATGATGCTATGTCAAATCATTTTGCTGAGGACCCTATGGTACCCCCCACAAGGACCCCTGGGGTCCCCGGACCCCACCTTGAGAACCACTGGTCTAGCATCTTATACAAACGTTTGAGCTGAAAATGAAATGAGCGGACAGGACCTCTGTGTTTTACAGGGTCAGGGTTCTCTTACTCAGTCAGGAGTACCATAGCATAGCATAGCACCTCTCTCTCTCTCTCTCTCTCTCTCTCTCTCTCTCTCTCTCTGGAGGTGAAAGGTTTTAAGGCATGTTCTTCACTTGAATAATTTATCAGTCAGTGACTCTCCCCCCTGCCGCTAGGAAACGTCCCTGAAGTGATTGTAAGCTAAATAATGCGTGACTCTTTTTGCAGAGTTTTGAGCTGTTGAAAAGCCCCACCAGTCAACCTGTATTATACATCAAGCTGCAACCACTTGCTAGCGTTTTTTGTACAAAGTGACTTACAAAACGATGAGGATAACAGCAGGAACTGAACCCTAAAGGTCTATTCATAGTCCAGTTTTCGGTGAAGAGGTGACCACCGAAACGGTGGTTAGTAAAAACAGAGAGATGTGTTGTGTGAGCGGTGACTACCGTGATGTCATGCTGTAGTTTTCGGTTGTCGCCTCTTCACCGAAAACTGGACTGATCCCAGGCGGCATCGTTCACCACTATCAGTGATGGAAAGTAACTAAGTACATTTACTTAAGTACTGTTCTTGAGTACGATTCTTATTACAAAACATTCATTAACCACTTCAGCCCTATACATTTCGGCCATTTGAAAATAGCCGATCCACAAGCCGATTCGACGCATTGTGAGCTTGTAGATCTGCTATATTCAAAAGATTTTTATACATTTAAAAACTTTAAAGACATTCTGCATAATGAGTACTTTTATTTTTGGTACTTTAAATACATTTTGGTGCTTTTGTACTTTTACTCAAGTGCATTTTGAATTTTGTTTTGTAATTTAATGCCCAACTTCATCATACAGGAATTTCACACAAGAGTAGCGAAAATAACCGACCTACAAGCTCACAATTCCTCGAACCGCAAGGTATTGTGAGCTGCGCAGTTGTGTGCAGATCGGCTATTTGAACTATTTTAAAACTTTTTTAAATTATATTAAAAAAGGAATGGTTTTGGACTTGTGAGGTTTCCACAGGACAGTGACAGTGGACACACTACAGTATAGTGTGTCTCCCACCCCTCTCCTCCCACCTCTCTCTCTCTCTCCTCCTAGGGTCACCATACATTGAGCCCAATGGAAGCCAGCCCCGGAGATAAAGTCTCTATGTTATCTCAGTGAGAGAGAGACAGCTAACATGCTAAAGAATACAAAGTGTCTTTGTCTCTAATTGTGGCTAGTGAGAGAAAGAGATAAGAGAGAGGGAATGATAGAGGAAGAGACAGATGTCAAACGAGGCCGTGTGTACGCGCGCGACAACGCATGCGTACGTGTGTGTGTGTGTGTGTGTGTGTGTGAGCACCGAAGAGAAAAATATTACGCATTTGTGTGCGACGTGCGTCGCATGTTCCAGTGTGTGTTAGAATCTGTGACGTTTTCTGCTGTGTTTTCTAGTGTTCCTTGTTCCTATAGTTTTGGTTATTGTTTTACTGTTCTGTTGTGTTGTGCTCCTATTTTGTAGTTAGTATCCTGGTTTCCTTTGTGCTTACTGTTACCTCTCTTGTCTCGTGAAAAGAGGTCCCGCACACTGTCAGACACTTGCCAGAAAAATTTTCTTTATTAGGTCGATGTTTGGGTCGCTTAGACCTTCATCAGGACAGACAATCCATGGGGACATTGTCTGTCTAAGCGACCCGAAACGTCGACCTACTGTAATAAAGAGCAACATTGTTTTGGCAAGTGTCTGATAGTGTGCGGGACCTCTTCTATGTCTTTCAAAGATACCCGTTTAATTATATGCTCTATTGCCCTACGCACCTGTCACCAGCCTTTTGAGGTGTGCATCGGCCTTTTGCTATAAAACCTGTCTCGTCTCACCTGTGATTATTAGTTTGCTCCACCTGTGTCCTGTTAAGTCTCTTAGCCAATCCCTGTCTTGATTTTGAGTTATGTTCACCTGTGCCCTGTTATCCCTGTGTGTATTTATACTCCCCTGTTTTTTCAGTTCCTTGTCAGATCATTGTTGTAAGTCACCAGTGTTCAGTTCCTAGTGTATTTCCATATTTTCCTGGTCCTGGTCTTTTTGTGAGTTTTGTCATTAAACTCTCTTGCATTTGAGCTCCTCTGCCTCCGCCTGTCTGTCTGCTTTGGGTCCTAATCTCCTGCCTTGCACACGTGACAGAGTGTTACATTCCAAGCGACAGATAAACATCTAGGAACATACATAGCTGTCTTTATACTCCATGTCCTTATCAGAGATCACTAACAGTCCACACAAGAACTGATGCTGAGGACATGGGTGTTCAATTTAACTCTGAACATGTATGTACAAAAGTGTAACCCAATGGACCCGAAAGGGTTCATTGGGTTACATTTGTACGGTACATGCTCAGCGTTACAGGCCTGTTAAGAGTCCATTTGGCGGATGGTGGATTTTAAAATGCTGATTTGATGGATCATTTTTTACTTTGTTTCTTTTTCGTGCAATACATGTATGACAATCCTTATAGCTTTAACCAATGAGAAGTTGTAACTCCTTGTTCCTTACTCCCATTTTCAACATAATCACACAATATGATTGGTCTTCACTGAAGCTCATTATAATATGGCACCATTTGTGTTTATTCAGAGTGTCTCAGAGGAACCTACCTACCTGTGACATTGTCAGTCAGCAGGTTTGGAAACTTCAAACAAGATTATTATTATTATTATTATTATTATTAAACTCCTTTTCAGCATGCTAACTTTCCAGGAAGAGAAATGCTGTAGTTTCTATTATGGATGTTCACACTCCACAGCCCTCCTCTGAGACACAGAGTGAGTATAGACAGGTTTCTGAACTGTCCACTCTCCACAGCCCTCCTCTAAGTCACAGCGTGAGTAGACAAGCCTGACTTGGCTATACTTATATCACACTGCGTGGATAAGGCAATTTTTTTTCAGATTCGCGTCTGGCCACTGCGAGGCTATGAGTAGACAGGTTTCTGAACTGTTTCACAGCTCTCCTCTGAGATAGTGAGTGAGTAGATGGGTTTCTGAACTGTCCACAGCTCTCCTCTGAGACACAGAGTGATTAAACAGATGTTTTTAGAAAAAAATAATAAAAAAGTTAAAGAATTATTCGAGAAGATAGCAACGACTTGAGAACCCTGGGCTTTACAGAGTCCTAACAAAAGGTGTTTTTTATCATGAGCTATATCTCTAGCCAGACCCGTATCCCAGAATGCATTGCGTGTGAATAGGCAGAGAACCGAACTGAAGGTTAGGAAAAACGTCCCCTTTGTGTGGTGGAGAGAAGCAGACATCTCAGTGGCGGGCTGATGTGACAATGGAGGAGGGAGTCTATAGTTACGCTTCCATCCTGATTCTTCTCTCTACATAACTCGTTATATAAAGGAGAAGGTTGAATTTTACTCACCCATACTCTACAATCCATCACTTGTTGTCTACTATCACCACACATCAGGCACATGCTGCATCTCTCATACTAGTGCAAGGTGATATGACTTATCATCAATATCATGATGATTTTTTTAAACTTTTGTCTCGATGATCTTTTGTATTTTTATAGTGAAAATATAGAAAGTCTACAAGCTGACAATGCGTTGCAATGTCACACGTTTAGTATGAGTAGAGGAAAAGACGGGGAAAGGAAAAGGAAAAGGAAAAGGAAAGAGGGAAAGGGGGAGAGGATAGGGGTGTATACTAACAGTCTGACAACACCGTCACTCCAGACATGCGTGGCTGGTTAAAACCAACCCGTGGTAGGTTAAAACCAACCCGTGGCTCCCGACATGCGCGGCAGGTTAAAACTAACCAATCTAAACTGTGAGATTTAGGGTTGGGTTTTGGGTAGGGTGTCGGACTCATGACTGTAGGACTATTAGCATGTGATACCAAACACATGCACCCAGGGAAGGATCTCCCCTTTCTTCTCCTGGGGAGGAGAAAGCGGAAAGGAGATGAGAGGAAAGAGGAGAAGAGGAGAGGAAAGAGAGGAGAGAGAACCTGATCTCCACCACCAAAGACCTCCTGGTACGGAGAGAGTGCATTAGACTGCATGTGGTCAGAGCCTGAGGACAGCATTAGAACATGCCTGCAGCGACCACAGCATACCAACGCAATGGCAACGCATGGTAGTCCATGCAAGGCATTGGGGGTACAGTACTGTATGTCTGCAAGGCATTGGGGGTACTGTACTGTATGTCAGACCAGTACAAGAAACTTCAAGTGTCACTCGTGTAAAAGGAGACAGGAGACACGTTCAAAGCAAATTGCATGTCACTCACTCACTTTACAACAAAGAACATTCCCAGCAGAGAAGAATGCATTCACAGATAGCACTGTAAGCTGATTTCTTTCTTTCTATTTTTTCTCATTCACACTCAGAGGGCTTGGTTTTCAAACTGTAAAATCCTGTTAATTTACCCCTTTGTACAAATGTAACCAACATTGTGTACACTCTCAGAGTTAAATTAACAGAGGCTGATGGACTGGCAATGGATGGATGAATGGATGGATGGATGGATGCAGACAGACATGCATGGGTGGATGGAAGGATGGATGGGTATGTCGATGTTTAGTATAAGCCTTAGAACCCCAAATGAGTGAAGCAAACTATAGCTTTCGATTCCAAATTGCTTCCTTTTCTGTGAAAGCAGTTCAAAGTTACCAGTTGTGTCTACACTCTACATCATACCGCAGAGTCGTCACATTCACTCAACTCTCTCCTCTTCCAATATCACAGATTCCATTTGAAATGATGGAGGCGTATCAAATTCACCCCTGCAGGCCAACAACACTGTCTGTCTGTCTGTCTGTCTGTCTGTCTGACTGACAGACAGACAGCGCTCAGTGGGGGATCGCTAAACACCCCCAACTCCCAGGATCACAAACTCAATTACAACTCCAGACTGACACAACTCACTCACCTCCCCAAACCAATTACATTCGTCCCACACTGCCGCTGTCCAGGCAATACATTTTGTACTAGATTTCATAATTGGATTTGTTTTAGCCTATAATTAGAAAATTTACAATAATCATGTCCTAATTCAGTTGTTGTTGGCATATTTGCCACAGTATATTGTCTACATTATGTTGAATTTGTCAGCCATTTACCCATCCTAACTACTAGGAGCAGAGGACAGCATTACAGTAATCCGGTGCCTGAAGAGCAGTTACTATAGGGCAGTGTTTCTCAATGTGGGGTTCGGGGGACCCCAGGGAGACCCCAGGGAGACCCTAATTGATCGTTAGGAACCAAATTGAGGCTGTTAAACACGCCTGACAGCATGTCGCGGGTTTGACTCCCAATCCCGACGACCTTTCCTGCGTGTCACCTCCCATCTCTCTCTCCCCATGTCCTGTCATTCTACAGTATACCTATCATTATGCATTAAAGCCCCAAAAATATCAAAACATAAATAAAATGGAACCAAATGACCGCTGTGGGTCTCCAACAGTGTATGAATCGAAACAAATTGTTGGTTCAATTTGTACACTGTCGGAGTTACATGAGCACTGAGGATTTCACAGTATAGACTGGAGTCATAGAGATTACATTAATGTATCAACTGGGAGTTGTATGGGTTGAGTTTGACAAACACTGAGTTAGGGGTTATTATGTGTCTTGCTCATGGTGGTGAACAGTTAACCTTCTGATTCCCAGGCAGTGGCTCTACACACTTCGCTAACCACTTAAACCATCTAGAATTAGTAAACAGAACCTAGTTGGCTCTTGTACGTTTTCATCTATACCAGATAATACACTCTTATAGCCAGTTCTGTCGCTTTGTGTGAGCTTGAAGAGCATATTTTTGGCTATAATGTTCCCACCAGAATATGGATGGCCGGGTTCAAGTGGTTCGAGTTATTTCAGTCAGGACACTCTTGTAAAACTCTGCTAGCAGACAAACACCATCAACCTCAGCTGACAAGCATTCAAAACGGCATGCCCGCAGGTGGCACTGTGTGTGTGTGCGTGCGTATGTGCGCATGCGTGCGTGTGTGCGTAGGGAGAACTCAGTACCCCGGGTGTCAGAGTGGAAGTCTGTTTGAGTGCTAGTGGTTGATATGGATGTCACAGGACTGTCACTTCCTATTAGCATCCTTTTGGAGGTCCAGACAGGACCCCGGCTGGCTAACAACATGCCTGATGGGAGTCTTCATCTCCACAGGAAAAGGTACAAATCAATTCTGTCAACACCAGCTGCCCCCCCATATCTCTCTCTCTCTCTCTCTCTCTCTCTCTCTCTGTGAAGATGTGAGCGAAATAAAGCACCCGCCTGGAGCTGTTTTCATTCAAAGGAGGTGTCATTCACTGCCGCATGGCATGCATTATTTCATAAGTACAGTTTTAGACTGCACCAGCAAACTTGAGCCACAAGAGACACCACCGAGTTGCCGTGTCGAACGTTGTGAAGTTCGCTAGAGCCGACTTAGCCCCGTTCGAGTTACAACCCGATATAGACAGAATAGTAAATAACGTTCTGGCGAGAGCGTTTTCCCCGACTGCCACTCAAAGTGGCTACTGGCCTATCACAGCACATCCTTGCACAAGTGCACTGCCCTATCACGGCGCTTCCTTACTCAAACGTGAAGGCTATTCCGCACTTGCGTCAAACTATGATGCCTAGAGACTCAGACATTCTCTAAGCCACACGAGTTTGTGGTCCGTTATATAGAGATCAAAGAGTAATATAATATTGTCACGGAACACAACAAAACTAGTAATGAAGGCTTCTTTATTACAGTACTGCCTTGTAGAAGCTAGGCCACGTTATTACCTCAAGGCTAAGAGAAACACTATCCACATCTTCGGCTGTGTTTCACTTCCATTGCCCCACATCCCTCCTAATCTAAAGACAATGTTGACCGAGGGATCCATGTGGAAACACAGACAGGAAACGCCCAAGTGTCAATGAATGGACAGAGATTCTGGGAGATTGAGTTCTACATCAACAGAACCACTCACGTTGCTTTCAGGTCAAAACAAGTAAATTAACCCCACAAAGAGAAACACAAGCTACTGTACTTCACTAAAGTGAGATAAACACACACATGGCTATGAATAACACTTTAAAACCTAACCTACCTTTAAAGTGTTAAATTAGACCCAAGAGTATGGTCTGTTTAGATTATATAGGGAGTGTTCTTATATTTTATAGAATTTAATTTAAAGTATCGATTTATTCACACGAAGCTTAAGTTTCATTTCAGATTCAGTTTGGGTCGCCGGATCGTATAAAAGAAAAGCAGCAAAACAATGTCTTAACACTAGAAGTTAAAATCACCTTTGCGAGAGAGTGAAACAAATCATGAAGCAAGGTTCAAACTCCCCCCCACTACCCCATCCCTGATGACATGTATGTAATGACAACAATGTAAGAGCTTTGAATGCCACCTCCAACCTCAGTGAAAGTGGCGAAGCCATGAACGAAAAGTCGTATGATATGAAGGATGCGTTCTGGGGGATGATTTGCAAGGCGTTGTGTTGTGAGATGTGTGTCAGCAGTGATGTTGAAAACCAGACAACCCCCCCCCCCCCCCAGCTCTCTCCACCACACACACCTTCCTTGCCTGATCATTGTCTTCGATCTGACCCAGGTCCCTGCCGCTGGCCTGGGCGATCCTCTTGCCCGATACGAGGTTACCCACCATCACAGAGGCTGGGCCGATCTCTGCCAGGAAGAGAGAAGGAGGAGGAAGGCATAGATGGGACTGTAAAACGGGATCATCTGTGTCGGGTGGAAACCAAATCCCTTTTTTTGTTTTATTTTATGATTATCGTAAAAACATAAACGTAAAAATAGTGAAAATAGCAGATCAATATTTTAACAACTTTTGTGCAACACTCTTGTACTGTATGATGAAGTAGTAGGGAATTCATTGGCGAAGAAAACATAAAACGTTGCCTGACAAGCAACGGTATGCAGGTCAGTGCAACGGAGGAGTGAACAGACGCAACAGTGCACGCGCACTGTGTGTGCGTGCACTGTAATGTAGAACGGAACAAGTTCTAGAACCAAAGCAGCCTTTGAGGATTTTGCTGTGTGTGTGTGCGTGTCTGTGTCTGTGTGTGCGCGCGTGTGTGTGTCTGTGTGTGTGCGTGTGTGCGTGCATGCGCATACAGCTGCGCCCTTCCGCACTCTCACCTGGCTGCTTCTGCCGGGGTTTGGGCAGGTTGATGACACAGGTGTGGGGACACATGAGGACGTTGCAGGGGTGCAGCGAGCCCTCCAGGAACAGCTGCTTGGTCTCGGACAGGTGGATACCACCCAGCGGGGTCTTGGGGAGCGTGTTGGAGGGAACGAGCGCCAAGCAGTACACCCCTACCTGATGGATGCCATCTATGGCCTGTTACAGCAGGAGAGGAGAGGAGAGGAGAGGAGAGGAGAGGAGAGGAGAGGAGAGGAGAGGAGAGGAGAGGAGAGGAGAGGAGAGGAGAGGAGAGGAGAGGAGAGGAGAGGAGAGGAGAGGAGAGGAGAGGAGAGGAGAGGAGAGGAGAGGAGAGGAGAGGAGAGGAGAGGAGATATAAACCCATACTCTGAACGCTGCAAAGTGAAGCCGCATTCTACATATCTACATATTTGACACAAAATATGTAGATAGTGGCAATATGTAATTCTGTAATGGTGTTAGCTTGGGCCAGTCAGGCTGACTAAGACATGTACTTGACAAGTAGCACCAGCCCTGGCATCCAATGACAAGAAAAGGTTGGTTATTATGATAGACTACATCCCATAGCCAGGAGGGACGACTGTTCTGTGACTGGCCAGTTGGTTGTCAGGCCAACTGTCGAGAAACTTCTGTCTCTCAGCGACTCAGTCAAACCGAGGCAATAAGGCATTCATTCTTATAGGGCTGGCCATGATGTTGCGGTCCAGCCAAAACTATGTTACAATTTTAACGTTGATCAAGAGTCAACTCATAATGGGAGCTCAAAGGATGAAAAAAGTTGTGATGTCTAAACTTTCAGCGTATGTTATCATTTCATCACGCAAGCACGTGTGCGCGCACACACACACACACACACACACACACACACACACACACACACACACACACACACACACACATCGACTGTTGGTTACCATATTGTGACTAGACAAGCTAAATGGAAAAAGCAGCGCGGCACTACAGTATCTGTGAAGTTTAAAACCAAATAACCAATGGAGAGATTTGTTTTTTTATGATGGCTGTAAAAGCGCAGACAGCTTTTATAAGTTTTTACCACAGTCTCCATACTGGCTTACAGGCAGCAGGGACTATGTTACAACGCACGCACACACACACGCACACGCACACACGCACACACACACACACACACACACACACACACACACACACACACACACACACACACAGTAGACCATGCAGGCCGGCATTGAATATGAGCAGTGGTAGAAACTAAAGTATACATATATATATATATTTACTCAAGTACTATACAGTTTTTCAGCTACATAGTTTAAGACTTTACTTCTACTCCACTACAACTCGGAGTCAACATACTCACTTACTAGTTGCACATTTATTTTATTAATACACAACCTAGATGAACCCTATATGGTTGAGCGGAGGCCGGAGGGCCTCAGGGCTCTATACTAGTCTAAAATAGCCGATGGACAAGCTCACAACGCATGGTCTGAGCTTGTCGATCATGGGATCGACGGCGAATGCTGGGGTTTGCTGCGGTGCTGGGGGGTTCTGAAATGATACTTTGACTTTGGTTCTGTTATATAAATTGATACCAATGCTTTTGTACTATAACTCAAGATCGTTGAATACAGGCGTTTTACTTGTAACATACAGTATATTATTGCAGTATGGTACTTTTGTATTGGATCAGCTCAGTGACCTTGTGGTTAGAGTGTCCGCCCTGAGACTGGGAGGTCGGGGTTCGATCCCCCGGCCGGGTCATACCAAAGACTAAAAATGGGACCCAATGCCTCCCTGCTTGGCACTCAGCATTGATTGGGGATAAGTCCCTGTGACATACTAGCGTCATATCCAGGGGGTGTACTTCTTGTACATCAAGCTGCCTCACGATACAGAAACAGGAGATAGGCTCCCTATGGGAACCATGGCTCTGCAAGTCTTACTTACTTACTTTTGGTATCGTGCACGTGTGAGATTGTGTGTCTCATTCTTACTGTACTGTGTAAAGACATGTGCATAATTGTGTGCGTGCGTGCACCTGTAATACTCTGCTCATCCACTGGAAGCTGTCCTCCTCTGTGGAGTCGGGTCTCTGCTCTGCCACCACCACTATCCTCTCATCATGAAGCACTGTGATGGAGAACACTGCTATCCTGAAACACACACACACACACACACACACGTTTTCATGTCAGGCACCCCCGAGTGAATATGTATTTGGCCGTGGACCACAATCACAAACTATTTTGAGCCCTCATAAAAGATTTGCCTTATTAAAATGTTTCAAAACTATTTTTCAAAACTATGTTTTTTTTAAAGATTTATTTGAAAATAATAATAGCCAATTTAGGTTGAAAAGGCTGAGCTGATTTTGACATGCACTACTTTTACTGGGGACCTCCTGGGACCCCCTCAGGGAGTGGTGTGATTACATACAAAGTCAAAGCAAGAATGCCACTTGGAGTTAAATTAACACCATATATATTAACACTGGAGGAGGTCCCCGTATACATTTCATTATGTGCCTGCAAACAAAACAAGCCCCTGGATTGATATTTGAGTCAACAAACTGTGTTCTAATCTAATTACTCCAGAGTCCTGAGATGACATCTCTCTGTTGGTGGGAACAGCTTGAGGCCTGAGTTGACTCATAAGTGAGTGCCTATATTTCATTGGTTGGAGAAGTACAGCACTGTACTGTACACGAAACAGACAATGTAACTTTTCTAGTGTAGTTGACTTGAGTTCAGCTGTGTCCGTGTCATTTCAGTTCAGTTCAGTCTGCTCTAGAAAACTATCTTGCCTGATATACTGAAATCATTCTTATGCTCCCCATGTCCTCCACTCAACCCTATAGTTCACTTCACTTTAGGGAGGGATGGAGGAAACCACCTAACTCCATCTTTGGAGCGCTTCGGATAAAACCTTAACAATATATAAAGTCACAATACCAACTTTGATGAGGCAGTATTGCATAGTTTTAAAAATATATGGTTTTCTTTATTTTCTGAAAGTTTTATATTTTTCATTTCCTGAGTTAGGTGGTTTCTACCCGACAGCAAAGATATGTATATATTTTTTCACAGATACACAATGAATGCACTAACTCTGTGTGTGTGTGTGTGTGTGTGTGTGTGTGTGTGTGTGTGTGTGTGTGTGTGTGTGTGTGTGTGTGTGAGTGTGAGTGTGAGTGTGAGTGTGAGTGTGAGTGTGAGTGTGAGTGTGTGTGTGTGTGTGTGTGTGTGTGTGTGTGTGTGTGTGTGTGTGTGTGTGCGCGTGCGTGCGTGCCTCCCACCCACCTCCCCCTGTAGACAAACTTCATGGGTTCCACGGCCAGGGCGGTCGCTACGATGTCGTCGGCGTTGTGCCTGCGTCCGCCCACCACCATCAGACCGTCCATCTTCCCCGCCACGAAGATCAGACCCCCGGGGCCGATGAAGCCCAGGAGGCCTGTCCTGGTGAACGCACACTCACTGATGGGAGCACCGCTGCTGGACATGGGGAACACCTGGGGGGGGGAGAGAGAGAGAGAGAGAGAGGGAGAGAAACACAGAGAGGGAGAGAAACACAGAGAGGGGAATTACGTTTTTTTTTTTACTTACTTACAATTTACAATGCATATCGCTGTTATCTCCATATTGTACCTATTGTGTGTTTTTCCGTAAATGAATGCCGTATCCGTACTTCATCATGCTACAGTACTTAATCATGCTACAGTGCTTGTAGACCTGCTATTTTCTCTAATTTGAGATAAAACATTTGGGAACCACAGACCTCAGATCTCTGTAGGGTTTTTACTGTGTTCAGGGAGAGGACACTGGAACATTTAGTGTGCCTCAGTAAAAACAGACAAATGTGCGGTAAACAAGGTACCATATCTCTGCAGATAATGGATAAAGCCTTCCTCAAGGCTTGAGTGTACAGTATATACTGTATACAGTATAACCCATTAAGATCTGGGACAAGATTCCACAAATGTCTTTTAAATCCTAACAGTTTAAAAAAAAACTGTTTCTAAATCAGTGTGCTCAAACTTGTCAAGGTCCCCCAAAAATGATAATGTGACCCCCATCTGGAAACGTTTTGTACCAGGGTCACCCAGGAAGCAAAGATATGAGTTAAAAACGTTCACCGTGAAAGACGGTGAATGTAATTATATTTTATAAATGATATTCAAAGATTTGCTCCACATTTTCAAGATTCTTTCAAAAAATAGCAAGCTCGTAGCTATGAGCTTGTATATCTGTTATTTTTCAACAGCTAAAGTTTAAAATAATGGTTAAAGACAAGTGGATAAAATATATAAGGCGACACAAATGGATGACACCGGGCCAGGCTATTTGCAGCATCAATCACCTAGTTGACAGTCATGTCCGTTTCACCAACACAGAGAGAGGTTTGAGAGGTTAACCCTTTATGGCCAGCAGGTAAAGGGGCAGACATTTACCTCGAAGGTATTCTTGGTCATGCCTGACAGGCCGTAGTAGGAGGTTCCTGTGGCAACCGAGGACACGCACAGCTCTCCAATCTCATCCGTTTTACAGAGCACAGGAAGTCCATCTGGTCTCACCACACACATCACACCTACAGGAGAGAGAGAGAGAGAGAGAGAGAGAGAGAGAGAGAGAGAGAGAGAGAGAGAGAGAGAGAGAGAGAGAGAGAGAGAGAGATGAGGGTGACAGATGGAGGGACAAAGGTAGAGACAAGGACAGAGAGGAGACAGATGTCCAGGTCAGGAAGTAAAGAGGAGAGAAATGATGGAGAGAAATGAGAGGTGGACAGGGACGAAGACAGACAGATTGAAAAGGCAAAGGGAGAGAAAAGAAGACAGGAACAGAGAAAGGCAAAAGGTGGAGAGAAGAGGGAGAAAGATATTAGATGAATACTGTATTTCCTTCAATAAAAAGCTGTGCCCCTGTTCATCTAAGCTGCATTGATATTATTATAGGAAATATCCTACCATATTTGTTTTTAATTTGCAGCTTAACTACAGATATTTGAATGTGCAATTATAAATAAGATGGACCACAGTAGGCTACTGGGTGGTCTATCTCAGTTGAAGTTATAAATATTAGTTAAATTCATGTTTACCATAAGCAATTATAAAACTAGAAAAGTTGTATAGTTTTCAGGAGCTTTCATTAGTCAGGTGGTTTCACCTGACAAAAAAAGTTAAAATGACCAGTGAGCACCTGCAACTGCACTGTTTAATATTTCATGAAGACTCAATAAATGAGCCCAGTACATTTAACTGGGTTCAAACTGACACAAATGAATACACAAACAATTGAATACACTGTATGTAACTATACATTAATGCCCTACTTATTGCACATGTGGTGTAGTCTATATTTGCTATTCAGCAGCAGGGGGGGGGGGGTCTGAGGCACATTCCCGAGGGCAAGGTTTGATACCCACCACCCAATACCCCCAAGATTATGTTCCAAGGTTCGTTTCAACTGGGCTAAACAAGCCTGGCAAGAAACAGCAGCCTCGAAAACTTGGCTGGAGTCCGATGGGATGTTGTTCTTGGCCAGTCTGAGTCTTTAATGGGATTTTTTTGTTTGTAAGGTTGGAACAGATCCTAAGCAGCCTGTACTGTGATGTGATTGTACCGTACAGCACACGGCCATCATACGGAATCACTCTCTTTATTCCAAAGCACCATAGGAGTTCCATGCCAAGGAACCCCAAATAGCCATAGCCTTCGGTCCCATTTCGAAATGTTCTTTTAATTAAAAACAAAACAACATTTGTTTTGGCGATAATGGCATGCCCAAAATTAGGACACGGTGGGTTGAAAGTGGTCAAACAATAACATTTTAATTATATATATTTTGATATGATAAAAAACCTGCTTTATGACAGCACAATGAATCCTACCTGGCTGGATGGACAGTATAGCATTCTAGGGTTTTATAATCATCTTGTCTATTTCATTGCAGATCATGTTCTTCTAGTATTCAAACAACAACCTTCTCTCAGTCATCTCCTCTCCTCCTAACCTTCGTAGTGACCCCAGTACAGAAGACCTCCTCCTCCTGAATATACTAACATGTCCCAACTGATTGGTTCCTCGTGTGGAAGTCCCTTTCCGTCAACAAGGAAATTGGTCAAACGACAGGTCAAACATTGGGGTCAAACTTAAGAACATACATACATGTTTAAGCAATGGGTTCAGGTCAAGGTTAGGGCCAAAGGCTAAGGAAAGTACTTAAAAGACTGGCTCCAGATTTGAGTGCTTTTATAAGCTATCACACAATCCCATAAAATGTACTTATGGAAAACATATGGAGAGAGCCTCTGAACTGAGATAAACGCTAGGTAGTAGTCACTGAATGGCGCGAGCGCACACACACACACACACACACACACACACACACACACACACACACACACACACACACACACACACACACACACACACACGCACACGCACACGCACACGCACATGCACAAAAAGAGATACACACAAGCACAGAGCCTCATGGAGTCAAATGTGGCACCCTGAAAGTTATTATCAGTTTTTTTATTTAACTTATTGTTCCCAGAAGTAGAGTGACGGATGCAAATACAGTATTCATGACAAAATGTCATTATCTCCCGTGTGTGTGTGTGTGTGTGTGTGTGTGTGTGTGTGTGTGTGTGTGTGTGTGTGTGTGTGCGCCCCAGCATGGGCACGTTTGCATGCACCCGTGATCGTGTGTGTGTGCGTTTGTGCGTGTGTGAGCGTGCATGCAGATGAGCATTATGTTTAAATTCTGCCATATCTGAACAGTATGAAAATATGAAAATGCAATGCATTTTTATTTTATTGCAGAGTCAGGGCTAAATCAAGTTTATATATATACTTGGCAATGCAGAGGCCTGAGGGCAACGTTTAAATCATTTTCCTCATTCTTATTAGAAAGGGAGCCAATGTAATTCTGCGCTTAAAGTCTCGTGATAAGAGGGACTAGCATTCATTTCATAGTTTCATTATTATTGCTCGAGGCTTATGAACCTCCCTTGGAAGTTGAAGTTATGTTAAATAGAGAGAAAGTTCTAGGAAAGCTGGGTTGGGTTCTACATTAGTGGGACTGACTTCATATCCATATATACATGCATTAGCTTGGATATGGAATGGGGGTCACATAATACAGTAGGGTCACATGCTAAAAGCCTTTTATTTTAGATAAAAGCAAATGATAAACTGTATCTTCAACCAGTAAGACGCCTGAGGGCGAGAAGCGACCTATTACACAGTGTTAATGTAACTACTCAGAGGGAGGGTCCATTTGGTTTTATTTTACACTGGTTTCATTACGGGAAGTCTCCACAATTACAGAATGTAGAAGAATTGTTATTTTGATGGACGTATTGCCTGTTTATCTCTCTCCTATGGTACTACATCAATACAGCCTGGAATTGTGGACAAAATCTTATCCAACTACAACTAAATATTCGATAGTTTTGGGTCTTACCTCCAGGCATGACAGTGCCCACGTCCTGCAGGGTGAGGACAGACAGCTTCTCCTCCGTGTCCACTCGGATCACGCCGTGACTCAGACCCTGCATGGACAGCACCCCGCGGCCAGGGGGCGGGACTATCTCCTCCGTCGGCCTATAGAGGGAGAGACGGGGAGACGTGGAAATAAGAGCCAATGGGCTATAAATGCACATGAACGCCATTTTGGAAAGAACTTGGGCCCCTCCCTACTTCCTTTACATGTGTTACCGATGATAGTCTGGTCAAGCAGAGTCAGGGTGCTGCTACTACTGTGCATGTTGGCTCACTGAAACACTCTGCTACTCCAGTGGGTCTCAAACTGTCCTTAACTGGGTTCCAAATGGCCCCGTACGGGTGCGTATCTCTGAGAGTGTACACATTAATTTGCTTTAAGAGTTACGGAATATGGAGGTCCTTGAAGTTAAAAAAGTTTGAGAACTAGTGCACACTAAATGGAACAGAGCCATAATTAGTATCATCGGTAACACCTGAAGTAGGGAAGCGGCCCAGAAGTAGGAAGAGTCTGTCACTCTGCATAGAACCTATTGTGTGTGTGTGTGTGTGTGTGTGTGTGTGTGTGTGTGTGTGTGTGTGTGTGTCATATCTTTGCAGAATAAGTGCCTTCCTTCTGTTTTTTAACGAGCAGCCCTTCACAGCATGTGTTGAGTTTAGAAGGCTGTGTATAAAGTCAGTAAACTGGCATTCGGCATGCTTTGGCATGGTGTGTGTGTGTGTGTGTGTGTGTGTGTGTGTGTGTGTGTGCGCACGTGCGTGCACCTTTTCACGGTTAATTATTTCATTACGGGCAGGGTCTAAATGACAGCTCACAGTCCATTAAACTGCTTCCATTACAGCGGGTGGTGACGGTTCGACGCTCCGCTTTAACATGGCAGCCGACCGCTGAGAAAAGACACCTCTTTAAAACTCACAGAGCCGTAGCACACCTTCATGCTACGCGTTCACACTACCAACTGGATCAGATCAAAGACAAGGTAAAATGATGTGTGTGTACTTTTGTTTGAACATACGGTGTGTGTGTGGGTGTGTGTGTGTGTGTGTGTGTGTGTGTGTGTGTGTGCGCGTGCGTGCGTACCTCCTGACAGCCACTGTGAGAGCCTCAGGGGAGCTCGCACAGGGACAGATGACCTCAGGTTTCAGTCCTTTACTCTGGAAGACGTTAAGGAAAGCATCACAGGACGAGATGGACCCTGGGGACAGACATGGAGAGAGGGATGGGGAGGGATGGGGAGAGAGAGAGAGAGAGAGAGGGGGGGACAGACATGGAGAGAGGGATGGGGAGGGATGGGGAGAGAGAGAGAGAGAGAGGGGGGGACAGACATGGAGAGAGGGATGGGGAGAGAGAGAGAGAGAGAGAGAGAGAGAGGGGGGGGGGGACAGACATGGAGAGAGGGATGGGGGGAGAGAGAGAGAGAGAGAGAGAGGGGGGGGGACAGACATGGAGAGAGGGATGGGGAGAGAGAGAGAGAGAGAGAGAGAGAGAGAGAGAGGGGGGAGATACATGTGAGACAGTGTGGCATGGACATAGTGAGATGAAGATGGAGGGGTGAGGGACACAGACAGATAGGTTCATGAAGTTCATTCTGAACCAGTCGAAGAAAGAAAAAAACCATCTATCAGACCAGAAGAGGAGGTACTGTACATTCCCATAGAAAGGAGGTGTCATTCACTGCTGCTGTGTTTCCATTTTTTTCCTTCTTTTTTAGCGTTTGTATTTGTTGATGACACATGTTGTATATAATTGTGTCCCCAGGACTTTTTTCTGATATCCTTTTAGACTTAAAGGGTTAGTTCATATTTTTGGACGTAAAGCTGTAGGAAATACTTGCCATTAATACAGTGGTTGTAAAGGTATTAATTAATTGCCTGAGTCCCTGGGCTGTTTTTTGTGAATATTAAGCAGTTCCGGGAACCTGACAGGGTGTCATGGGTTCGAGTCCCGATCCCGACGGCCTTTGCTGCGTTTCACTCCCCATCTCTCTCTCCCGTTTCCAAATTGCACTTCAATTCAAAAACTCCCCAGAGTGACTTGTGTTCTTACAGGGGTTTGAACCGTCGGCCACCACCAGCATGCGTAGAGAAGCCAGGTTGACGTCTCTCTGGTCCCGGTGAGCTACTAGAGCCCAGTGCATGTCCCTGGACTTTACACACGCCACCTTGGCTGGGAGAACAAACACACACGCAAACACACACGCACACACGCACACACGCACACACACACACACACACACACACACACACACACACACACACACACACACACACACACACACACACACACACACACACACACACACACACACACACACACATATTAAAAAGAAGACCATACAGTATATCGTGTGCATTTTGCAAAAAGTTTAAACGTAATGTAAAATGTCTTGAGACGACTTGTTGTGATTTGACACTTTGATCAAATTTGAATTGAATTGAATTGAATTTTAATTGCATATCTTACGTTAGATATGCGCTCCAGCTTGGTCCAAATAATTGCACTCAAACTACACATAGAACACGAGGACACGGAGTTGTCCTACCTTTGTACTGACACACCTTCTGGATCCAGGAGAGAGGATTGACCTTCATCAAGGCATAGGGGATACTGATGACATGCATCATGTTCATCACACTCTGAGAGAGAGAGAGAGAGAGAGAGAGAGTATTGCTTTACATCTAGACTACCGTGGTTACAACATGACAATAATAATGAGCCGATCAAATATATACATACATACTGTACATACATACATACATCTGCCTTGCATAGTCCCCAGTGAATAGGCAGTTTGCCCTTCACTGGTAACCCTATTTTTGAATCATTTTTAAATATATGAAGGTATTGTGGGCTGGGCTTTTTACAAAAAAGCCCCCCTTTTAAATACATACACACATACTGTACATACATACCTACACCTACATACATACATACATACATACATACATACATTTCAGAGGTTGAAGCCGTTTTTAAGGACCCACTTTTAGGCCAGTGCAACAGAGCAAGCTCTTGCCTTTTTTTAAACCCTACCCATTTTAACCAAATACATACATACATACATATAAATACAGATAGCACACAGATGACTGTGGTTCAGTGTCATGCTTACCGTGAGGATGCCGTGCCACAATCCTACATCCTTCTTAAAGTCTAAAACATTCACTATGGTCTCAGCTGGAGAAAGAGAGAGAGAGAGAGAGAGAGACGGGGGATCAGAAGATGTATTTGTCAAACTACTCACACGTACAAGAAGCAAAATGCTATTTCGTGCAGTCCACAAAGTAAACAAAGGATGTGAACTTTCACAGGAAAGCAGCCTAGCCTGAAAAATGATTGCGTCTAAATGTAAATACACTCATTTATATCACTGTAGCCTTTGTTTTGATATTGAAAAATGCATTCACGGTAACGTGAACAATCATAATGTAATAGTGAAGAACTAGTTTATTAATGGTGAGTATGTGTGCGTGCGTGCCTGCGTGGCATGGTGTGCGTGCGTGGCATGCACATGCAGTACCTTCTGTGTATCCACAGGACTGCGTGAGGGTCTGGCAGTGTGTGAGCATTGCTATCCTCATTACCGCAACACCTAACACACTGCCGTCCTTACACGTCTTGTACTGAGAGAGAGAGAGAGAGAGAGAGAGAGAGAGATTAAGTAATACACATGAATTCCTCTGCAACATTCAGACAAACACCCGTTCATCTCGTTTAAATGATACACAGAGTCTGAGGAACATCACATTATAGAAAAGGGGCCGTCTTGACACCTGGGCTGCCTACAAATTAGGGCTGAGTCGATACCTCGTTTAATGACCAAGGATGAGGGATTTTTCTTTTCTTTTTCTGTACTCTGATACTTTTTTACATCTTAAAGGTGTTTTTATTTATTTATTTGGTTAAAAGCAAACGAGTTTTGGTAAAAAAGTTAAATCTATATTTTGATAGTAATCATTGCTAGAGTTTGGCTTTTTAATAAACAGAAAATTAATGTTCAGGTTGGTCACCAGTTTCATTCAATCAGCACAGTGAACCGATTTATCAACTTCAATTGTAGATTGTTACAGTTCCCATCTTTGCCTGCTCATTTCTTTGTTTCATCACTTCCAATTTCATGTGTTTATCCTGTATCCCTGATTGATGATTTTGTTTTGTGTAAAACATTATCCTAAAATGAATTATTTTAGGATAATGTTTTACACAAAACAAAATCAGTAGTATCATTTTAAATGATACTACTCAGCCATTACTTACAGCCTAGCCGTAAGTAATTACAATGTGCCTGTATCCCCAGGCTATGGGAATGATTCTGCTTGGAAAACAGACAGCTGTCCCTCCAGGCTATGGGAACGGTGTCTCTGAAATACACAGCCGTCCCTTTGGGTTATATGGAAACAAGCAGCAGACAGCTACACCATGCACTATAATGCTTAAATATTCGAACATTTCTTCAAGATAGTAAGTAAATGGGGGTCTTAACCTGGTACTAATACTGTATGCAAAAGAGTTTGTGTACGTACAGATTACATAATCATGCATGTATTTAAAATCTCAAAGTGGAGTCCAGGGACCCGTAATGGTCCATTTGGTTCTGTTTGAATACTCTCACCCTACGTTCTAAAAGCAGGCGAACAGCGGCGAATCCGGGCAATAAAAATCTCCTAGTGGTTCCTGCTGTCATAGAATAAACAATCCTAAAGGCTAAACAAAGCAACACATGAATTTGATTGGATATCGTCCAAAGATAAAATATTTTCATGTTTTTGAACGACGTTCCTCCGCCCACTTTTCGACTATCGCCTCTTGGCCTGCTATCGCCAGTAGTTGCCGGATCCCATAGACAAATAACGCACTTCGGGAAAATACGCCAGGCTGTCGCCCGCTGTGAAAACGTCCTGTCAGAGTTATGTGTGGGTCCTTGAAAGAGTTTGAGAACCAGTAAATCATTTGCAGCCGGATATATGTTCTCAACTAGCAACACGTTGAAGTAACACATCCTGAGAGAGGGCCATTAAGAAAAACAGATTCAATACAATTTGTAAATGTCAGGGAAAAAAAACCTGTCTAGACCATAAATGACAAACAAAAAAAATGAAACCCCAATCATTTTCCAATCACTCTTTCATTACCACTCTATCCATCTTCCTCAATATCTGCCTCCGTCGCCATCAAGACAGAGAGAAATATGAGCGCAATTACTGTACAGCACGGCTGTTTATGGGGACAATGGGCGAGCTGAAATGAATCAGGGGAGATTATGGGAATGGCTGGCGCGTGGAGGTAATTACAGGCCCTGGAGCGCTATTGATCGGCGGTTTGATCGGAACGGCGCGGCAGAAATGAAATTGGCGAAACGGTTTAGATACTGTATGCCCTGATGGGTGCGTGAGCTGTGTGTGTGTGTGTGTGTGTGTGTGTGTGTGTGTGTGTGTGTGTGTGTGTGTGTGTGCGTGCGTGCATGCATGTTCATGTGGTGGGCTAATTAGCATGATTGCACATAAACCTTCAGTTCAAGTTTCTTATATGGATATTCAAAAGATGTGTCCTGTGCGTGCGTGCGTGCGTCGTGCAGTACCTCGATATAGGCAGTGTCCTGGTTTGCATCTTTGATTGGCGGGAACCAGTCTCGCGGAGGTTTGGAGAGATGCTTGGACTCTGTAACGAACCACAGCACCTTGGGCCAGCCTGCACGCACACACACACACACACACACACACACACACACACACACACACACACACACACACACACACACACACACACACCACGTATGGGACAACATGTTGTTAACTAACAGCTTTACATCTATATAAAGCGCCTTGGATAAAGGCGCTATATAAATGCACCATTTACCATTTGACAATTTTGTACATAACCTCTCATTGAAAACTCCTTTTCCTAAAGTTGTAAAGAAAAAAAAATACAGTGTAAAATGTTCCTATTATATGCTTTAATAATGTTAAGTATCATTAAAAATCTCAGTATTTTGGCAATTATTTGGAGACCCGCTACAAATATCAGATGTACAAGGTCTTAAAAAAAATGTTGAAAGTGTGCGAACTAGGCTGATTTAGTAATCTGTAGAATCAGCCTCAGGTCTTAATGGGTTAATATGATGTTAATGACTGAGAGGAGATTAAAGCACACGATCAATGTGTACAATTCTGCTCCTTAATGAGCTGCGTACGCACACACACACACACACACACACACACACACACACACACACACACACACACACACACACACACACACACACACACACACACACACACACACACACACAGACACACACACACACACACACACACACACACACACACACACACACACACACACACAGTTAATTGTTAATCCATGCTAAGAGAATAGCAGGAGAAACATTGGCGTCATGTTGCTATTTATACAACCATTATTGAGAATGCCGGACATTAATCCCTCTCCCTCTCCCTCTCCCTCTCCCTCTCCCTCTCTCTCTCTCTCTCTCTCTCTCTCTCTCTCTCTATTCGTTCAATTATTCTGTGTCTCTATTCTGTGTCTGCCTCCCTTTCTTACTTTGTCTATCTCTGCCACTCCCTCTCTCTTTCTTCACTCATTCTCTTTCTCTCTCTTCTTACTCTGCTGTTTCTGATTGATCTGTACTCGCTCACATTTGAAAACACAGCCTATTCTCCTATTTTCTCTCTCCGTTCTCTCTTGTCCTCTCCTCTTTTCTCTTCTCTCCTTTTCTCTCCTCCTCCTCCTCCTCCTCCTTTCACTTGTCCTCTCCTCTTTTCTCTCCTCCTCCTCCTTTCACTTGTCCTGTCCTCTTTTCTCTTCTCACTCCTTTTCTCTCCTCCTCCTCCACCTCCTCCACCACCACCTCCTCCTTTCACTTGTCCTCTCCTCTTTTCTCTTCTCACTCCTCTCTCCTCCTCCTCCTCCTCCTTTCATCGGCTCCTCTTCCATTACGGAGTCTGTCCTTCTATTACAATCAGTGAGTCCATTCATCCTACAGAGAAATACTATTCTGTAACAGGAGAACGGTTCAATAAGCACTGTGACACACACGTGCGTGCGTGCGTGCGTTAGCTAGTTACTGTAGGTTAACTATGTTAAACTACTGTAGTCAGGAATGTGCTGGAGGTACTACCGATACACATGCATGTCTGTGTGTGTGTGTGTGTGTGTGTGTGTGTGTGTGTGTGTGTGTGTGTGTGTGTGTGTGTGTGTGTGAGTGTGTGCGTGCGTGTGACCTTTGAACTGGGGGATCTCTCCCGTAGAACTCTTGGGCAGTCCTTTATGGCAGGCGTCACTGGTCAGAGCTACGGTCACTCCACAACTCCCCAGCAAGAACCCTATCTGTTGACTGCCTGCATCCTGCAGAGAGAGAGAGAGAGAGAGAGAGAGAGAGACGGCAACATTCATGAGCATACAATTATAGGTCAGGTTGACACAGTCAGGCAAACATAAAAAACAGAAATATGGCTTGTGTATGCACGCACACACGCACACACACACACACACACACACACACACACCCCCCCCCCCCCCCCCCCCCTACGTGTGATGGATTTTAATAGGACTGAACTGGATCTGGCAGGCAGACAGAGAGAGACAGAGAGAGAGCAGTCCCAGTGGAGGGTTTCTGTTCTTCTCCGTCTCATTCCATCCCTACCCTCTCACTCTGTCTGTTCACTACACACTAGGCCCACGCATGCACGCACGCACGCGCTGCTGTCCCTCATCTGTCACTCTATCTAAATTATTCTCTCTTTCTCTGTCTCACACAACCTTGCACTGTCTGTACATCGTTTCTGTCAGGCAGAAACCTCTTATCTCCTCTTATCTCCATTCCGTAAATGAACTCCTTATTTGATCCTTCTACAGCGTCACACAAAAGTATCAAAAGTAGCAGATCCACAAGGAAGCGACACATTCAGAGCTTGTAGATCTGTTGCTTTTGCCGTTTTGGAATTTGAATCCAGAAAAGTAACTCTTGTTTTGGACATGAGGTTTCCACTCGACAGAGACGATATTGTTTTCATACTGTGTTATTCAATGAAATGCCTTGCTCAAGGGCCCATCGGCAGGCAGGCACACAGACTGTAATTGGCACTGACCCTGACCACATAATGAATTATGATGAAGTAAGAAGAATATTGTGCCCCAAATAAACCCATTCACCACAACTGAACAAAGGAATGCAAACTCTCTCTCTTTCTTTCAGTAACTCTCTACCTCGCTTTCTCTCTCGTTCTTCCCTTGCCTGACATAATCAGCAAAACTTGAGTCAGCACACAGGATATTGCTTTTCTGAAACCAGAGACAGGCTGATGGTCTTTAGATGAGGGCTGAGGAGAACAGATTTGGGCAAACAACAAGAACGCTCCCTGTGTGTACGTGTGCGTGTGCGCACGTGCACATGTGTGTGTGTGTGTGTGTGTGTGTGTGTGTTATGAGTACGCTTTCAGACAGTTTCAACAGTTGACATCATACTCTCTTTACTGTCACTGACACTGAAATGAGTTGCCAGCCAGCGAGAGTGTTTGCGTGCGTGCGTGAATGTGCGTGCATTCTTCGATGAGTGTGACCTCAAGTACACGCATATGTATAAACAGAGTTTGTGTTACTATCGTATACTTGTGAGGACATCAACATTTTAGTGATTTTATGAATGGCATTAAATACATTAAGACATTTCTTAAACCAGAAACACAGTAGATCTACATGTGGGTTTGTACTGTAGTTCAGCTATTTATAAACATAGATCTACATGTGGGTTTGTACTGTAGTTACAAATATACAATATACAAATATATCTCTAACCCCTAAAATTATTTATTCTGCATTTGAGCCACGGACCACCATTTGATGAGGTTTAGTCTCTCAGAACCAAAACTACAGAATATGTACAGTACACATGTCCATGCTGTGCTGTATTGAGGCTGTTACCATTAGGATAGATAACCATGAGCAAAAAAAACTATTCTACATAGTCCATAAGGGTCCATTTGGTTACCAACTCTCCATTATTTAGCTGGGGATCACCTGGAACCCTCTCAAGGACCACTGGTTGAAAACCACTGCCCTAAACCATAAATCTAAATATCTAATTCTAAGCCTGAATCTTTTTCTAATTGTAGAAATCTTTTTTTTCAACCAAAATAGGACCAGGGAAAAGGTCCAATTTCTCATTATTCTACTGTACGTACACACACACACACACACACACACACACACACGCACACGCACACGCACACGCACACGCACACGCACACGCACACGCACACGCACACACACACACACACACACACACACACACACACACACACACACACACACACACTTGAGTCCATATGCGTGAGTTCTTCCAAACAACATTAGATTCTATTACATCTGCATCACTACATCACTCGCACTTCAACTGTGTCTTACTCTTGAGTCATAAGACGACATATTCAGATGAATCATTATGCCTTCAATATATAGCTCCTTTATGTTGATGATTTGTGGTTTCGATACAGCGCCCATGTTGATGAGCTATGGCTACGTGTAATAAAGTTATACAGCCCACTTGGCTGAAAGCCATTTAGCTTTCCTTTTCTCTTATTCCATTTCTCCCTTCACACGAGGGTGTCTTGGACTCCACTCCACCCAGAGCACACCACACACACACACACACACACACACACACACACACACACACACACACACACACACACACACACACACACACACACACACACACACACACACACACACACACACACACACACACACACACACACACACACACACACACACACGCTCACGCTCACGCACACGACACACAGAGCATGCCCGTTTTGTGTCACTTTCTTAATGCTTTGTTTAGTGGTGGTTTTAATATCGTTTGTTTGGTGATGAATCATGGTGAGGTAGTACGTTCACAACGGCTGCTTTGGATTAGAAGAATGTAACTTTCCGTCTCCTCTGTCAGTGCTCTC
The DNA here is from genome assembly GCF_963924005.1 of Protomyctophum bolini. Classification (NCBI taxonomy): domain Eukaryota; kingdom Metazoa; phylum Chordata; class Actinopteri; order Myctophiformes; family Myctophidae; genus Protomyctophum; species Protomyctophum bolini. The sequence goes on along the minus strand of NC_137873.1, from coordinate 20,718,452 downwards.
GTGTAAACGTCGTAATGTCGGGTTGACATAAGACGACTGGAATGAATCACAAACACAAACTGCTGTCCTGCTTTGGTGTCGGGACTTAGCCTCCTTCACTTATATACGGTCGCTGTACTGTATGTCAATATCTGCCTGTCTCTCACATCTAGTATGTACATTATTAATGGTTATAACTTATTATAGTATCTATACCTTGATTCAAGTTCAAAAGCATCTAAAGTAGCAGATCAACATGCTCTTTGCAGTTTTCCAGCTTGTGGATCTGCTAGCTGTAGAATGATAAAAGTAGGGCGTACATTTACGAAAAAACACAAAAAGTTAAAATATGGAGATAAGACTGCAGCGATATGTATGTATGCCCTGAATCTATGTTCTATCCACCCATGATAGAATGGTTTAAACCATGCTCAGACAAATATAACCAAACTGTGCACTTTATTAACTCAGAACCCTTGAAAAGCCTTTTGTGTGTAATATATAGTTTCAATATACATTATTATAATTTTTTGAGGGGCGCTAGCCCCTCCTATGCCCAGCATTCTGGGTTTGTGTAAACACAAACATTGAAGACAAAAGTGAAGACGGAAAAGTGATGACGCAAATTGTGATTGTCCGGCGTGATTGGGTGGGAGATGTGCCATTGGTTGAGCATTGCATAACGATTGTGCCACGGAGGACACACGTTGCATAGGCTGGTAGAGAGATGTCAGACATTGCGCAATACTCGAGAGACACAACACTTGGACCCAGTATGAGATGATCCATATTTATGGCTTCATGGCTGGACATAATGGACACACGGTTGAAACAGGTGCTGTATACGTTATTATAGAGCAGAGGAATGGTGCAAGGAGGCTGATGGAATGTGTGATTTAATGGCAGGCGCATCATGGTCTGTATATTGGCATTCAAAAGGTCACTGCTGCTATTTCAGATGGCAGAGCTCCAAGGGGAAAGTTGCTGTAAAAGTTGGAATTAATGCCATCCGTCTTTCCTTGATAGCTGGCGGGTGTATGGTTAAGCCCACCACAGATTAACCTCCTGTGGAGTGTTTGACACCAGGAGAGATAATACACTTTGAAATGCAGGCAATACCAACATGTCCACCAGTAGTGTTCATACCCAAACACCGATTCACTAAAGCTGTTTACACCCATATTTTGAGTGTAAAGGAAATTTCCAAACTTCCCACGTTAGTAGTCTAGTTAGTATAAGGCATTCTAATGACATACAGCAAGCTTTGGTCCCATGTAAGTCTGCAGACTTGAGAAAGAGCGGCCCTACGCAAAATTCATCAACATAAAATATGTAAACAGCTTAGTGAATGGGGCCCATTGTCTTCAATGTCAAGGACCCAATCATTCTCAGAGTGTACAACTCTCCATTATGAATGGGAGAACCATCATAAGGGAAACCGGGTAGCAATGTAGCATACATCTGCAACTCCTTTGCAACACAACAGTTTTAAGGTCAACCACACCAATGCAACTCCTGCCATTGGGGATAATGGCCGCACGCAGTTGCATGTTGCAAGGAGGTGTGTGGTGTATCATTGGTGCAGTTTGGGCTTTACATTTGTATTAAAGTTGTATATTTAACAGCATGAGAGCTTACCTTCCTGCTGAGTGGAACTTCTATGGGCACGGGAACAACTTCGGCCAACAGGCAGCCATAGAAAGCTGTCATGAAGGCTGCAGGGTCGTTGTTGGGGTACACTAGCGCCACCTGTGGACGGGAAGATGAAAAACAATCATGTTAAGAGTTCAAATATGATCCCTGAGTGGAAATGTACTATTTTGATTAGGGGGCGGCAAGCATTTGCTAGTATTTAAAAATAAAAATAATGTTTTATGTATTTTACTAAGGTCTCAAACACTCTCTTCGCTCTCTGTCTCTCTCTCGCAGGTTTCAGAATCATCACATTTTCAACACAGCAACGCTGCATAAAATAACTAGTCATTTTGGTATACTGTAAGTGCAGTGGTTTTGATTCATGTTATAATTCTCTGCTTACACACATTGTCCACACATCATCCAGACTGTATATCTCTTCTCCATTTTCTCATCAAAACATCAAGTCCAATGTGTCTCTGGTAGCCAGCCAATGGCATACCATGTCTCTGGAAGCCAGCCAATGGCAGCACAGAACACTCTTTATCAGCGACAGCGTCTCCATGCAGGACCCCATGTGGCTCCAGCTGCATGTAGCTGAGTGATGATAACACACTGCACTGCTCTAAGTGCTGCTTAATAGCCCAGTGTGTGTGTGTGTGTGTGTGTGTGTGTGTGTGTGTATATATATATATGTGTGTGTGTGTGTGTGTGTGTGTGTGTATATATATATATATGTGTGTGTGTGTGTGTGTGTGTGTGTGTGTGTGTGTGTGTGTGTGTGTGTGTGTTCCTTTGTCTGTCTTGTGCACTCATGCCGTTTATGTGGTGAATTGAAATGAGTTCCTTTAAACCTGTAGCCTACTACAAACCAAGTGGCCCAGCCCAGCCAGCTGTGTGTTAGAAACGTGAAGCTTGTGTGTGTGCGTGCGTGCGTGCGTGCGTGCGTGCGTGCGTGCGTGCGTGCGTGCGTGCGTGCGTGCGTGCGTGCGTGCATAGTCTCTAAAGTGCTGCTCAGTGAATAGGCCAGTCAGTATAATGACGGTCTAACAGGGGTAATGTTGACAAGGGCAGGTTGTGTTCTGTGGATCAGGTTACATGGAGCTGATACCAGAGCAGCGAGAGTAGATAGAGAGAGCGAGGAGGTAAACAAAAGACAGCTTTGTTTGTTTTGTAGGCTGTTGAAGTTCAAGTTTGGAGGTGAAAGGCTGCAGGTTCACCTCCATGTTCAAGTGTTCTCTATGGCTATTATATTTCAATGTGTCCGATTCTGTCTTTAGTTTGTTCTTTTATTTTCTTCAATTGAACCTTTAAGAACAACCTGGCCAAGAAAGCAGCAATTTGATTTGGTTTGATTTCGAAAGTATTAACCTTACAAAATGACAAGTGCACAGGTTAACACCATCAAGGACCAAACATACCAAAAACTTATTTCCATTTTGGTTCTTACAAAAAACGTAATATACCACAACAAAGTATGATAAATAAACATTTTTCCAAACAAAAAACATCAGATATCAGAACACAACATAAATAAATAAAAATAAACAAACCCTAATACAATTCTAAAACTGCTTTTGTTGACTGTTTTAAAAGTGCTCAGGTTTAAAGTCAGAAACAAAAGTTGCACATTATAGCGACAGTTCAATCAAGCACCAAAAGTCAAAATGTGGATTACACAGCAGTCCCAGAGCGACATTCAAACGCCAGACTTACATTTTAAACAGCGGAGGTTTTAACGCAACATAAACTAAACTTGAACTCATGTATCTCCATTACTAGCCAACACGCCCAGTATCACTTTTCAATGCAATTAAAGCCTGTTTTATCCCCAGATCTTCCCCAGCAGCCCAGCAGAGACCTCCCTCACTAAAACTCATTACTGGAACCAACGTGCAAGACAGATTTCCCTTGTAAAAAATTAAAAATATCCAATAACCCTCTCCCCGCATGTCTCATTATAGCGTCAATAAAACGACAGTAAAGTACAGTAACAGTAATGAAAAGGCACAAGCTTCCGGTTGGGAGGAGAACACTAACACAGGTCCAGCTGTGACTGTTATTTTCTGCCTTTATTGAGTTATAAAGAGAAGAAAGACAGGGAAGAGGGAGGGAGAAACGGGGTGAGATACGTATACGCAGCAAAGGTTGTCATGAACAGGACTCCAACACCAGGCCAGAGCCTATGTGTGGCATGCGCCTGGACCGCTAGGCCAGCGGGCGCTCCAGCTGTGACTGGGTGTAACTACGTTGTGGGGGTTAGGTGGCATCACAGATGTTACAGATTAACAGGATGGTTTGAATCCCTTTCCCTGGCTGGGTAACCCTGGGTGTGGGGAAGTAAATGAGAAACACCCTTATTTCCTTCAGTAACTGCGATCACTGTGTTCTTGGGCAAGGCACCTGACTGTATACAATAACAGAAAATACTAGTATAGGATCCTGAGGGACTCCGGTCAACCATATAGGGTTTTTTTCTTTTTTGTCAAATATGTTTTTATTGAACAGATAAATTATTACAAACATTACGATATGAAATACTTTTAGATAGTTTAGGATAGTTCATGGTTGGAATAACGTGTTACTTCCATGCGCTACGTCCAACCAGGGAAACCCCCCCCTGTCAGGTGTAGAGGAGCAACTTGAACTTGGAGTTCAAGTCCGTTTCTCTCCCCATGTCCCCCATATATGGGGACTAGGTTGGTGGAGGGTGTGTAGAGCCCAGGATCATGTTAGATAATTGACACAGGGGGGGGAAATGGGTTACAAAATCGTGACAAAATTATAATTAAAAAAAAAGGATAGTTCACCCCCAAAATGACTTTACTCAAGTGGTTAAGTGTCTTTCAGTTGTCTCAGTGGCCAACAGTAGAAGATCTGTAGGCCTACTTGTACTACTAGGTAGCTCCATGTGGCCAGTGGTTCAGGAGGTATACGTAGCATTCATCTTGGAATTGGTTCCACCCCCGTGTCAAAACACTGACAGAACCCCGGGCCTAACTCACCCCGGTTGGTGCCTTAGCTTGGATGGCAGCCTCTACCATTGGGGCTGTGAATGCGTGCGTGCGTGTGCGTGTGCGTGTGTGTGTGTGTGTGTGCGCGCGCGCGTGCGTGGGCACACAGTTAGTTATGAGTCAGTTTATCCAATGTTATCATTTATTAATCACACAGGATTTTTCCCCTCCTTCCCACCTCTCTCTCTCTCTCTCTCTCTCCACTCACCCGATCTCCCGGTTTGACCAGTGGCTCCTGTTTGGTTCCCAGTTTATGGAGGAGGTTGTAGGTCACCTTCATACTCCTGGACCACAGTTTACCTGCGAGGGAAACAGCCATGTTACACATACAGTACAGTGGTTCTCAAACCTTTTCATGTCAAGGACCCCCAAATTGACATTTTCCATCCTGCGGACCCCCATTTGTACAGCTCTAGAGTCATGTTCAACCGTTTTCATTTCAAGGACCCCCAGTTGCATTAAGCTACGGACACCCATTATAACAGCATTTCTATCTCTGGGAACCCAATTTATATTGTAAAATCAAAGTTAATTTAACTTTGATTTAACTTTTAGAGTGTACAAATGGAACCAAATGTACCCCGACGGGACCATTTGGTTCTCAGAGTTACAGTCCCAAAAGGGTCCATGTGGTTCCTAACTATAATTTAGCTGGGGACCCCCTGGAACTCCCTCAAGGACCCCACTTTGAGAAGCACTGTCTGTCATAGGCAAACATGACGCCGGTTGCATGTGGGGCTTACAGTAGTCCATGGGCCTCGTTTATAAAAGGTAATTTTGCCCCTATGACCCAGAAGAAAGTCTGTCACACAAAAGTCAAATTACAGTAGATTCATTCCAAATGTCATAGACACTGTACAACTGTACTGTAAAAGATATGGTCTCTGTCGGGTGGAAACCTCATTGTGTCCGAAATCGTTACTTTCAGGATTCAAATTCAAAAACAGCAAAAGTAGGACATCTACAAGCTTTTAATACCTTTATGCGATGCTGTAGTATGATCAAGTAGGGCGTACATTTACTAAAAAACACAAAAAGTTAAACTATGGACATAAGAGGCGTCTGCACGACAGCAATGACATGTGAGTGGATTTCAATAACTTTCAAAGGTTATGTGCCTTAGTGTAACTATCATATTCTTTCAGCTGATAATGCACGGATCAAAGACAAACAACACTTCCACAAAGGAGGCCTAATGAGAACCACATGACCACGCTGGCATCACACTCAACATACGTACTCAAGTACCTTCCAACTCTGAAATAGGTGAGGCGTGACTGATGTGTCTCGCTTGGCGTAGCCCAGAGGGCGATACCGTATGTAGACCATTACACGGTTTCCATTACAGACCAAGCTAAATCAAGTGCGCCTCACGCCATTTGAGGGGGAAACATGAGCCGTGCAGAGAGACACCGTATATCCACCGCAAAAAAGATGTTCAAAAGGATAATAGACAGAAACCACAGCACATCAAAGAACACAACGGAAAGTCATATAGAATACATAAGAGTGTAATTACAGTAAGTAAAGTATTGTAGTGTTCCATCTGGTGGCCTCGCTCACATTTCTCATTATTTGCAGGACTCGCACGGCTAAAAGCAAAACCTGAACCTCCGTTTGAGCGGTGACCTGACCCCAAACAACACATACAGTAATGTACAATTTGCAGGTCTCATTTAGGCTGTGAAAACGGTGAAGAATTTATAGTTAATTTTCTGAAATATAATGTTTTACTTGTAGTTTTTTTTTTTTGCCGTCGGGCAGAAACCTCTCATATTTGTGTTTTTTTGTAAACTACTTCACATCACACAATAGCATCAAATGTAGCCTATCTGCGAGCTCAAAATGTAGCGCGAAGCGACGCACTTTGAGCTTGTAGATCTGCTACTTTTGCTGTTTTTTAATTTAAATCCTGAAAAGTAATCCGTTTTGGACATACAGTGTGAGGTTTCCACCCGACAGAGCAAAAAGCAAAAAGCAAGTCAACAATAACGAATAAAAAACCCTAATAAAGTACCGTTTACAGAACAATGCAAAGAAGTGAAAGAGTGCATTTGTTGTAAACAAATCCCGGAATAAAAGCGGTGATCTGTGATCGGTATTAACTGCCTGTGGGCTTAGCGGGGTGGGGGGTGGTGGGGTGGTCCCGCTCCCCTCATTAACCACATTAAACCCTGACAATGAATGTCATTTCCCTGCTATGTTTTTCCCTTAATCCAGGCTGACAGACGCTGATATGGAGCATTGTCAATCGAGCGTTAACGCCTTATTGTTCTGCATGCCAAATGGGGCTGCTTGATTTTGATCAGAATTAATGAATGTGGAGAGCCCGGCCGCCCTCAAGGAACATGAGCTGGAGAGAAAAGGGAGGGAAAGTATGTCTTTTTTTTTCAGGAGCACAGCTAGTGGCTTGTGGGAATTTGGAGGCAGAACAGATGAGCGCTAGGGGGGGAGTCCTGTTTTATTTGGGGGGTTTTGGGTTTTTGTAAATTAATGACAAAATGTCTCGTCTCTGGGAGGGAAAGTGAATAAGTCGCCTGTTCCCTCCAAAAAAGTACAGTAAGAATTACACTAAATTGTGCGTCATACGTTGTACCCAAAATACCAGGTCACAACACGTCGCAGCAGGGTTGTGAGCATGAGCTTGTGGGTCGGCTATTTTTGGTGCACGCAGCTACTGAAAATATAAATCAGGTACGGTGCCCTTGAGCCAAGCACTGTACTCTCAGCCTGTGCAACGGTGCTGCTCAGTGGACTATTGTGGTTGTACTGGGCAGCTCCCAGTCGCCGACAGCAGTAGAATCTGTACAGATTTCTACTGTCAGGTTAATAAAAAGCCTGTGTGTTTAAGTCAGCGTGTGATGACAGTTGGTGAACATGCCACCCTGCCGTCTGTGGGATGAGTAAGGCGTGCCATGCTGGGCACAGCTTGAGCTCCATCTCCATGTGCCCACTCTGCCAAACCCCAAAACACAAGCTCTGCACCGTATCATCCTCACTGCTGATGGAACTCCCAGAGTGTTACAAGACATTTTTTACACTCTCATAGCGTCTCCTATTAGGGGGCAAACGTTCGGCAAAAAATAGCAGAACTATTGGCTATTTTCAGCAAGATTTGGTGTACAGGGGGGAAAATGGACGGACCAAGCATGGGGACTCCAGTGACTCGGCTGGTAAGACATAAATAAATCTATAAAGTCCTTCCTAGCCTGAGCCTTGAATCTGACCCGAGGGTCTTTACTGCTTGTATTGTCATCTCACCTCTCTCTGCCTTTCCCGTCTCTCTGTTCATTCTTAACACAATCTGTGCTGGCACGAGAAAATCTCTTGAATAGCTACTGTACCCAGCTGTGCCATCCATGAGATGTTATTAAAACTTGCAGGGCCTTAGATTAATCTATCCATCCTATCTAGGCTGCCAGGATTTATCTATTACCTTTGGAGCATACGCCGAAGTATTTGCAGCTTTGATCGACAAAAATCCGGATGGACGAAAACATGCGGCAAGATGAGTAAGTTGTAGATATTAAGCACTTCAATATGTTGTATTATAAATACATGTTGCATGTATATTGTTGCATGTATAAATAGATACATATACATGGATGTACATAGATAGTTCCGTACATATATGGTATAAAATCTGAGCTATAACACAAACGGTTTTCTTCTAGACCATTCTTGTCGTTCTTCCTTGCTTGTGTTGGATTCTACTGGGTCTTAGCAGCGCTAGGAGTCACATGCAGCCCCCGTGGCGCTCTCCGACTCGCTTCACTTGCGGCACAGGGACAGTCACGGCTCTGTGGACAGAGGCTTTGTAGACGATGAGGTTGGACACGGAGGCGAGGTGGAGGGCGGTGTGGGTGTCAAAGTAGTGCTTGTGCCGGGGGGGGGGGGGGCAAAATGTTGGATATCACGACCCCCACCTGAAGTCTAACATAGCATTCTGTATAAAGGTCTACAAAACAACAGCAACACTCTACTGAATAGAGGAGAGGTGAATATGTGAAAAGGAACAAGATGATTACTTTTATAGCACAGTACTTTGTGCACGTCCCTCTGCAGTGCAGTACACACCAAAAGGCTTGGGTTTTGATATAGGCCTGGGCAATACAGTGTATCAATAATTATATCCACATTGTGGTATGAGACTATACATATTGATAAATCACATACTGATATCGTGATTTGGCCTTCTCCTACTTTTAATCACTTAAGCACTATTTTATACGAGTTATGAGCTTGTGGATCCGCTATTTTCTCTAATTTATTGGGGGGGGGGGTATTATTGATCGTCACAATCAGTGTTGATTTTGTCGACTAAGACTAAAGACTAAGTCGACTATGGTTTTTCAAGACTAATGAACATTGTATTTGCAATTTTGAGTTTAAAAAAAAACACTAAGACTAAATCAAAATATGCTGAAAAATTAACACTGGTCCTTACAATATCGAGGTATTTGGTTAAAATAATATCATGATGACATTTGACACCATGACACCTTATCGCCCAGTCCTAGTTAAATGCCTTGATCAAGGGCACGTTGGCAGTGTTGTAACACAGCACCAGCTCACAAAAGCCCTACACACACCGTCTGCGAACGCCTCGCGTCAAAACAGCCGCCTTATTTTCAATGAATCTATCCCACACCGGCGGCGTCCGACGCACGTTCACGCCTCGCCTGATGCTCCGATACGCCACCGTTCTATTTTCCAGGCCCTGTGCCGCGTCGCTGCGCACCCGGTGTGTTCTCTACCAAGTCATGTGTGACTGAAAAGAGCAACTTGTCCTGCTGATGATACAAGGCCAACAACACTGGCTCCACTCTACTGTAGTCAGAGGTGCTTGTGTTTGTGTGCATGGTGCCAGGATTTGTGAGCTCAGAACGCGTGCAAGATCTACTCCAACTGTGTCTGACTCATTCCAGCAGATATGAGATTAACCACGTATGCCTGATTCATTCTAGGACAGTGTCATGTGTGGCAAAAAAAATTTACGAACTCACAATGAACTGCAGCCTGAGCTTGTAGATCTACTATTATACGTTTGTAATTATATATATTTTTACACATAATGACTTAAAGTATCTCTGTCGGATGGAAACCTCATACAGTATTTCCAAAACAGTGACTTTTCAGGATTGAAAAGCAGCAAAATTAGCAGATCTACAAGCTCAAAACACGTTGCTTTGAGCCGTGTTACAACCTTGGGGATCTGCTACTTGTGATGCTTTTAGGTGACTCTGTAGTGTGCCCAACGATATTAAGCAAAGTAGTATGTATCATTGTAGGGATTATCTATCTATTATTATACATGTCCCCAGTCGTTGGACTTCCGGGGGTCATGGGTAGGACTTCGGGGGTCATGGGTAGGACTTCGGGGGTCATGGGTAGGACTTTTACATTAGCGATATTCTAGCAGACCACGTGTCAAACCCTTACACATTTCACGTCATCTAAAAATCGATGCCTGTGGCCTTTGGACAATGTACTTTTAATTGCTCAGTATACAGTACCTTGTATTCCTTCTTTGGCACATATTTGCCACAGTAAGCCACACGTCGTCCCGGAAGGAAAAAAAGCCAATGCAGAGAGTTAGCCGATTAGCCAATGGCTAATAGGAAGTTAATAATAACATCTTTGTGCAGCTCACTGTGTGTTCATCATGTAGGCCTATGCTCAGAATAGTTGACCAGCAGTCCAAGGTACAATAGCCTACCTACTCACTCCCAAAAAATTACAGCAGCCTACACTGTTTCTGTCTCTGTATTGTATTGTCTTGCACTTTGATACTTTGTCAAGTAGTGCTACAGTATACACACTATGTAAGCTCATAATATATCAGGTCCAATAAAGTGATAGTGCTTTGTTGAATAAAAGCCTGTATTAACAAAAAAGTCTCTCAGAGACAGCCGGGACTCATTAGGAATACAAACACTTAGTGCTTCAGCCAATTAGCCGGGGTTATCTGCAGTGCACGTCGCAGCAGGAGGGTTGATGTTTAGAAACGCAGGGAGAATGTCAGCTCTGTCAATTCTACTGCGTACCTCTGAGACTATGAGGATGGAGAAATGCAGCCTGGCACAGACGGAAGCTAAACAACCCTGTCCTTGAAGGCAGGCATCAAAGAGAAGACAGCCCCGATAAAAGACAAGAGAGAGAGAGAGAGAGAGAGAGAGAGAGAGGGGGAGAGAGGTAGGGAGGGAGAGGGAGAGAAAGAGAGAGGGGGGGGGGGGGGGACTGCACAAGGTGAAAGAGAGTTTGAAGATTGAAGTTAAGATTTAAACACTGCACACAAGAGTTGCACCGCACACAAACACACACTCTATATGTACCCACACACACATGGCACACACAATTTCACCAGTTATCCTGTTTGTACGGTGGAGTCTCCTGTGCTGTCTAGACATTTCACAGTCCGCTGAGCTTCTATCTTCTATCTCTCCATCATAAGCTGTTACGGCTCTCATCACAAATCAGTGCACGCATCCACACGCATGCACACATAGCGCGCGCACGCACACGCACACACACACACACACACACACACACACACACACACACACACACACACACACACACACACACACACACACACACACACACACACACACACACACACACACACACACACACACACACACACACACACACACACACACTACATCTGTACAATTTTGGCACTAACATGGAGAAAGAGGGTCCATTTCTGCATGGTTATGTGATTGTTCAGACAGGAGTTTAAACAGATTATTATTTTGATAGAATATTGTTTAGAGACTGATGCGAGGTTATTGGTTTAACTCCTAGTTTACTGAGGCACTACAGTGAGTGGCTACACAGTCTCTCTGCATTTGTGTTTACCTTGCTAATTGTGAGTCGCTCTGGATAAGAGTCTTAATGCCTAAATTGTAAATAGTGTACATAGATATAATTACAGCATGTGCACGTGTCTGTGTGCACATGTGTGTAGTCACATGCACACGTGTCTGCGTCTCTCAGTGTGCACATGGTGTGCTGATGATGTCATTCCGTTCCCACTACTACAGCACAGCAGAAGCATGCACAGTGGTGGGAAAAGTACTCAAATATTTTACTCAAGTAAAAGTCAATAGTTTTTTTTGTACAATACAAAAGTCCGTAATTCAATATTTACTTGAGTAAAAGTACTAAAGTATTGGTGTCAAAATATACTTACTTGACAAAAGTAAAAATAGCCTACTCATTATGCAGAATGTCCCATTTCACAATTGATCAAATAGCGGATATCGCGACGCATTGTGAGCTTGTAGATACGCTATTTTCAAATGGCCAAAATGTATAGGGCTGAAGTGGGTAATGTATGTTTTGTACTAATAATCAAAAATCTACAAAGTAACTAGCAACTTAAGTTTTAAAATAATTGTAGTGGAGTAAAAGTACAATATTTGGATCCAAGATGTAGTGGTCAAGTCAAAGTATTGGAAATTGGAAGTACTCAAGTAAACCACAAATTTGGGCGGGAACCCCTTTTGGTTATAATTTAACTATTGAAAAATAGCACATCTACAAGCTCATAGCGTGCCACCGAGTGGCGCGCTACGAGCTTGTAGGTCTGCTATTTTTGAAAAATCGTGAAAATATTTATTTCAGAAAACTGGAGGATTTAGATTTAGATTTTTTTATTTTGAGGTCAGGCCAAAATGGGTTAAGTACAGTACTTATACTGTAAGTAAATGTACTTAGGGTACTTTCCACCACTGCTTGGGTTCTAAAGTAGAACAGCGAGGAAGACAGAATCCCTGCTGGAACCAAAGACATTTTCTCCACTGCTGTTTGGGGGATAGAATAATAAGGTGGACGTGAGGCCCTCCGCCTCACGCAGCAGAAAGACCCTAACTAGCTGGGACTGAAGATATGCTTGCAGGGAGGGGGGGGGGGGACGACCACGACCACGTATGTCCACAACCATTCCTCTTTTAATGATCTTCTTAAAACTATTTTAAGGTAGTGGAAATAGCCGATCTTCAAGCTCAATTCTGCTATTCTCAAACAACGTTTGTGCGGCGCTCTGGAATGACGAACCATGGCGTTCATTTGTGTTTGTGTGATGGAGCGATGCTGCAGTGAGATCAGAGAGCTGGAGATGAGAGTATACATAGAGCGGATATATACTGAACAATGTGACTCATCCTGATTTATTATACTATCGTGATCTTAGTTTATTGCTTTGTCTTTTCCTTTGTTCATTTCATGTCTCTCTCTTTCTCTCCTCCCTCCCTCCCTATCTCTTTCTTGGATAACATAATGAAATTATTCTTTCTAGCCTTTGCCATATTTTGTGTCTTTTAAATGTAATCCATAATCAGCTCTGCCTTACACAATAATGACTCTATGCTCACAGGAATACTTATAGTTTGTGTTTGATGCCTCAGACCCTAATGTATACTGTATATTAACGTTGGTGGTCTAGGGGTTTAAGAAATTCTGCAACAATGAACTACAGTATATTATTAGTAGTGTCGTTTTAGTCGGTACACAGTAACCTTACGAGCTTCCGCACAACTGGATCAATGATGCAAATGTGGCTCCGCCGTGAGAATACAACAACTAACGGATGTTCGTACAGCCTCCTCCGGTCTGTCTGCTATTAGGCTGGAACCAGAGCCAGCAGGTGGTAGCCATTGTTTTGTCGCTGGAGTTAATCAGCTCTGGGAGTGAGACAGAGCGTGGCTTCAATCAGAGCTGCTGTTCAAACAGGATTCCTAGTCTGAATAAACAGCTGTGCTACAAACACACTGCTAGACTAGCTCTTACCTGTGGATGCACTGTAGGTCACTGCGTGACCGCAGTATTATTCCACTGAGATGCTAGATTTATCTCACAGAGGGAGCCCTGCAATACATCGGCTATTTGAGGATAGCAGAGTAGATTTGCTATTTTTTTTTTAAAGGTGGAAAAACACAAATATTGTATGGGGTGTGCTTGACATGGAAAAGTGTGACATTGACAAAGACAAACAAAATACAACTAAAGAAAAACAAAACAAAACAATATATAACGAGTTGCACAGAAATATCCTGCAGTCCACCCCAGCCAGACATATTCCTTCAAGTATATTTTTCCAAAGTTGTAGCCCGTTCAGAGCTCACTCATAGCCAGAAACTAATCAGAGTCCTGATATGTGCATATGGTAAAAATCCCATTTTAAGTCATAGTCGTCCGTCCTATTAAGCAGCCTGTATGACAGTCGCTCGTAAGCGGCCAATAGTCCCATGGAGGCATCCCAGAGGGAGCCTTCCAGTCCTTGACCAACAGCCTCCTACCTGACATAATGGCAGTTTGTATCCATTCAGCTAAAGGAGGAGCAACATGCCTCAATGTGGCAGGATCCCCCAGAATGAAAAAGGAATGTGTAGGCCTGTAATTCTCTCCAGTCTTGCAAAAGGGCCTTTCTATGTGGAGTTTGCATGTTTTCCCCATGTCGCCTAGGCCCTATAGGGTAGGTACCCTCACAAAAATGTAATCCTGCGGTCTCTAAAACGGCCTCCCCCTGGCCAGCCGAGGCACCTGATGGAGGAGAAAGGAACTGGTTGGAATAACGTGTTTCTTCCATGCGCTACGTTTAGCTGGGGAAACTCCCCTCTGTGAGGTGAAAAGAAGCGGCTTGGACTCCTCATGCATAGAAAGAAGCATGAGGTCAGTCCGTTGCACTCCCCATGTTGGCAGAGGAAGTGTAGCACTCGTACCCAGGATTACATTAGAAAATTGACACTGGGTGAAAGAATGAGTTGCAAAATTGTGGGATAAACATTTAAGATAAAAAAGAAAGCCCCTGTCTGTCTGCCTGCCTGCGTCTATGAGCTGTCCTTACCGTATGTGAGGACGTAGAGTGGCTTCCCGTTGGTGTCCATGGTGGTGAGACAGGGCGCTTTGGGCGAGATGGTCCCCCACCTCTGCAGCGCTGCCTCCAGGGAGGGAGGCCAGTTGGTCACCACGCCTAGCGGGTCGCCACGCATGGCCACCATCTGGGCTCCCTCCGCCTTGGGCTGGTTGGGATCTGGCTGTTGGACTGGATGGAGAGGAGAGGAGAGGAGAGGAGAGGAGAGGAGAGGAGAGGAGAGGAGAGGAGAGGAGAGGAGAGGAGAGGAGAGGAGAGGAGAGGAGAGGAGAGGAGAATACTGAATCTTACAATTTGCAATGTAGATAGATGCTCGTAATCCAGAGCGACTTACTGTATGTACAATGAAACTCTACAAACTATAGGATGGCAGGTCAACAACTGTCAACTGATAACATGTCAGTGAACATTGTATGTTTCTTCTCACCCTCCAGGAGTTCCTCAAAGTCATCCACAAAGAACTCCCTGAGCGGAGGTCGTTTGGGTCTCTTTAGTGTGTTGACTAGCTGCTGGATCTTAGCTGACACTCTGCTACTGACTGGAACACCTACAGACACACACAGAGACAGAGACAGAGACAGAGACACAGACAGACAGACAGACAGACAGACAGACAGACAGACAGACAGACAGACAGACAGACAGACAGACAGACAGAGTATCAGTGCTGTCGGGCAGAAACATCTTATCTCCTGCATATTCCAACTAGTTTTTCTTAAATTAACTACTTGACCACACTACAGTGTCCCACAAAAGCATCACAAGTATCTTTTTGTCAGATGAAACCTGACCTATGTTTTACGCAAATGTAATGACGACTTTGGCTTCTAGTAGGGACCTAGTCCTGATTGGCTGCCACACACGCTGCTGTCATGTATTGGTTACTCAGGTCACATGACCAGGAAACAGGTAGCAGAAAGCAGGTAACAGAAATCTTTAGAGACACCCAATGTTATGTAACGTAATGTTATGATTGAGACTGGCCAGTTGAGAGGACCGTTCGTTACTAAATAAAGAAACCAGCGCTTCTTTCACCTGACAAATATCACTGTGTGATAATTTCTTGTTTTTTATCACATCACTTTTGAATTTGAATCCTGAAAGGTAACAGTTTTGAACATTATGAGGTTTCTACTTGACCCAGACAATATTTATGAATGATAATAATAATAAAACAACAACAGACACAGCCACACAAACATACATTCAGCAACGTCCCATCAAAGTAATGTTCTAAATGTCTTGGGTTCTGCAGGGTTGTGATGTTATAAGAGGTAAGTGTCATAGGGCCTGATTCTTCAACGCGTTTACGCTGATATAATGACGTGAAGCTAGCGGAAAGGCATTTACGTGGATTTCCCACATTAATTTGGAATTCATGGAAATGGCCGTGAACTTGACGCTCACGTAGGTTGGTCGGAAACTCCGTAAAATCCCACGGGACCTCTTTAGGTGGCGGACGAATTTACGGATATATTCAGAAGGCTTTAGTCTTCATGCTGAATCAATAAATAGTTCCCAAATCGCAGATAAAATATGTAGGCATGTGTCCCGACCCTAACATTGTTCAGCACATAGAAAAATGATATATAAAAGCCGAGTGCACTTGCACTTGTATGCCTATGCATGCATTCTAGAGTCAAGTCCCATAAGGAAACTGCCCCTGCAAGCGACACCTTTTTATTTATTTATTAGGATATTTCTATAGCATGCGCGATTGCGCTGCTCACTTGACAGCCTTCTCTAGGCTACTCGCAGTGCGTTGTGAGCTTGTAGATCGGCTCCCGTGGACTCGCGCTGCATGTTAAAAAACAAACTCACAATTATAATAAGAACATAGGCCTACACTTATCTGCATTCTGCACTGTACGAATCCAACATTGTTTAGTGTGTGTTAGTGTTGTTTAGTGAGTCAGTTCTCTGACTGTCGGTGTGTGTGTGTGTGTGTGTGTGTGTGTGTGTGTGTGTGTGTGTGTGTGTGTGTGTGTGTGTGTGTGGAGGGGGCGGACAGCAGCATGCGGCCGCTGAACCGAGTCCAATCTGGGTGAAATTTACATTGGAAAATTAATATAACGGCGCGGTGAGCCCGGCAAGGACAGAACACGGCCTGGCCCGACTGTTATATGGTCTATCTATGGCATTCTATGGTTCACAGACTGACAGACATGCCGGTCTGACAGACAGCAGTCACGACGAGGGCTATAAATCCACAGCGTGCAATTTGGCCAGTCAGTTTTAAGCCAGCTCACCTTAATTAATTATAATATGGGCAACGTTGTAGCTGTGTAGGCTATATGCTGTAGGCTACTACATTGATCTCATCATGAGTTTGCCGTGTCCCGCGAATCATTTTAATATGACGACATCATGAAATTAATTTACATCTGATACATCGGATATCTATTTTACTTCTGCAGGCGAGTGTTGTTTCTTTTTTTATAACCCTCAGGTGCATTCATCAGTAGCCTATAAGGGCTTATCATTGCCGAGTTGTAATATAGCATTTGGTCGTGTGGTGAACAGTACAAATTAATATCATGTATTGATATTGATCACATGCATGGATGCCACACACAGAATAGTTTAACTCACTGGATAAACTCACTGGATTATAATTTCTTAAATTCTTCAGACAAGAGGATCCCAATTATTCACTTATGAATGTATATGCTTGTAGGCTACTGTTCTTTATCGCGCAAGCCATGCCCCCCTCCCTCTCTCCCCCCCCTCTCTCTCTCTCTCTCTCTCTCTCTCTCTCTCTCAAAAGACGACTTTTGCATTGACATATATCCGATATTTTAAATATCGGATAGCCTATATTTTACCTCTGACTGCAAAGGTGTGAGTGCAGCACCCGCCTTGGTCCGAACTTAATTAAATAAATTATAATGATATTGCTTCAGCAGCGGAGCACGCACCGTTGTGGACATTTTAATAGAGTGCGGGCTATATGGGCTGCAAAGCCTTTTTTCTTTTTTTGACAGACCAAACTGCTGTCTGCTGAGTCATGCTTGAAGCCTTTTATGGTGCGATATGGGGCGTGGATCAATGCAAATGAGGTTGTCGGGTGCTTTTCCGATCACTTTGCACCCACTGCATTCAGTATGACATACACCTGCGATACGCCAGCGCACCTGTGGTACACACCGCTCTCTGAATAACACGTCATCTCAACGTAGCTTGATCGGACGGATAAATACGATATCTGTTTCCGCCACAGTGTAACGGTGGCGTATTTCTTTTTAATGAATCAGGCCCATAGAGAGGAGATATACATTCCCTCCCGGTGGCTACAAAAAGGAGTGCAGCCCATCATAGCATCCAATAAAAAGACTATAAAACCCCATAGTCAGCAGGGCAGTCAGTTCAACGGTTTCTGCCCACCTGAACGACATGATTCAACTTTTACTGTCTTCATTTCCTGCACCCACGCCTCAAATGGAGAGAAGAGAACAAGGGTCCAGACATCACAGGATCCATTTATAAACTGGCTGAGGTGAGTCAGTTCACACACAGCCCCCTGCTGGGTCCTCATCGCTGAGACACTAAAGTGGTGCCATGTTTTTAAAATCCGTGATGAAATGATATGATCAACACACGCTGGGCTCTTCGGGATGAATGTGAGGTAAAGGCAGGCAACAACCAATTAACGCAGCAGCTGAAACTGTAGCAAGGAAGGACTTTTTTTTTTCACTTGCCACTGAAAATGTCATATTTTGATGAGTGATAAAGATGAAAGCAACGACACCAAATAAAAGAAGCATATGAGATGAGACCTCTGCATTAATAACACTTCAGGCGTGTTTGATTTAAGTTGCGACAGAAGAGCCCCGGCGAACGAGAGTAAAAAGTATTTCTGCCTGCCCCTCCCTCCAGGATGCTACAGAGGCTGTTGTGTTGCAGACATCCATGGCGACAGTGTTAAATGATAACGAGTGGATAAAGAGGTGAAAAGTCAAGTTCTGTCACCGAAAGTTGCTATAGCACCACCTCATACACACAAATTATTCACAGGTGTTGATGAACATCTTTAATAACTTTAATTATACCCAAATCAGCGGAGGTCTGATGGGACTGAAACATTGTCCAAATATCAAGATGACTGATGTCACGGCACTGAAGTCCTAGGTAACATGATGTCATACATGACATCACGGTCACGGCACTGAGGTCAACATGATGTCATACATGACGTCACGGCACTGAGGGCATTGTGACCGTAGGTCGCAGGTTACTATGAAAACCTGACACACCTAACACGTCATGTCAGTCAGTCCGTCAGTCACACCTCGTGACACGCTCCATATATGGCCATCTCCATATATGAAGATCATGACACTGACCTCATCAAACCTTGGACTAGATACACGTAGAAGACTGGATCATCACCTAGATCTGCATATATGGAGCCGGCCAGCAACTCTACATCTGACCTCACGGACACCACGTTGATCTGACCTCATCAAACCCTCTCCATATATGGAGCTGACCTGTTCTGACATTCCATATGTTGATCCATCCCCACCCGTCCTTCCTCTTCGATCAAAGTAATTAACGCAGCCGCGCCTGGCAGTGGAAACTAGAGTTCGCAACAGGCCCTCTCAAATTAAGGTCCAGCCCTACCTGGGCCCTAACTGGGCTGGCCCGAGGCCCTGCCTGACCTTACAAATTAGCACACGTTTTACACCCTACACGGCCCGAAAACGTAAAAGAAAACGTCATATATGGGCATTCACAGACCTGTTGTTTTCTAGATAACAAGATGTCATACAGTTAAGTACATGAAGTCTGACACGTGAACTCTCCAACTTCCTTCCTCTCCAAATCTCCTTACGGTCAATATACTACTATCTCTTCTTTATTTTTTGTACTATGACACGATGTGTCATTCACAACAACACTGCACCAGACCGAACACATGTAAGACATTATGCTGGATGTGATTCATCGCCTTTTCGGCGTCACTCGCCCTTTCATGTGACTCCAAAGCTTAAGTCTCTCATGGAAAGCGTGCACATAGCGGACGCAGTGACATAACCATTATGTTCAACAGCTCAGATGATGAGCCTGAGGGAGATGAACAACCAGACAGACCCAACACACTTCTGAGAGAGAGAGAGAGAGAGAGAGAGAGAGAGAGACTTTAAAACACACACAAAAAATACACAGCAACAGGATTGAGTTTTCCATCTAGCATCCGTGTGACTCATGCTGTTCTGACAGACACACACACAGGCGCACACACACACAGGCGCACACACACACACACACACACACACGCACGCACGCACGCACGCACGCACGCACGCACGCACGCACGCACGCACGCACGCACGCACGCACGCACGCACGCACGCACGCACGCACGCACGCACGCACGCACGCACGCGCGCGCGCACACACACACACACACACTTTTTCACTTTTCACCTACTGTGAAAAGGTGGGTCTTTAGCATGTCTTTCCCTAGCGCGAGGGGCAGGTTTAATCCTGAAAGGGAGTTTGTTCCACAACTTTGGTGCCAATGCAGCAAAGGCACGGTCACCCGTCCTCACTGTGCTACACTGTGGACAGTGGATACAACTGACTGTCAGTTTCCAGTGACCTGGAGCTGAGATATTCATCTAAAAGTTCCACAATGTAGGCTGGAGCAAGACCGCTACGGCTTCGAACACAGGCTTTGAAAGACAATAATCTAAGTTAAATGTCACCCTACGCTTCTCCGGGAGCCAACGGAGAGAGACGAGGACCGTTGAGATGTGCCCTCTGACTCAGCTTGGTGCCGGTCACAAGACTTGCAGCAGCAGACGTTCAAGAGTGCACACCACTCCAATAAAGGGCTGTGTGTGTCCCTATGTCAGTCAGTCAGTCAGTTTATAGTCAGTCAGTCAGTTTACAGTCAGTCAGTCAGTCCAGTCCAGACTCCTGTGAATCCGGTCCAGACTCCAATGGGTGGAATGGGTGGAATCCTGATGCTGTTCCTCTTGTTGTGGCGTTCAGGTAGGATTGTGTTTTAATGATTGTTGGTTTTAAATTATTGATGATGCTCTTTTTATCACTCTGTGTTTTAATGATTGTTCGTTTTAAATGATTGATGATGCTCTTTTTATCACTATGTGGTTTTGGGTCAAAATGTTTCTTTGACTTGTTGTTCCATTCTGAGCTGAGCTGTCAGGTTGTCCACAACCTGCTCACATACCAAGAAGGACCTGGCATTAGAAAGACACTATTATGCAATGTGGCCCTCTGGAGTGAGTGTGGAAGTATAGTGGCCCTCTGGAGTGAGTGTGGAAGTATAGTGGCCCTCTGGAGTGAGTGTGGAAGTATAGTGGCCCTCTGGAGTGAGTGTGGAAGTATAGTGGCCCTCTGGAGTGAGTGTGGAAGTATAGTGGCCCTCTGGAGTGAGTGTGGAAGTATAGTGGCCCCTTTGGAGTGAGTGTGGAAGTATAGTGGCCCTCTGGAGTGAGTGTGGAAGTATAGTGGCCCTCTGGAGTGAGTGTGGAAGTATAGTGGCCCTCTGGAGTGAGTGTGGAAGTATAGTGGCCCTCTGGAGTGAGTGTGGAAATATAGTGGCCCTCTGGAGTGAGTGTGGAAGTATAGTGGCCCTCTGGAGTAAGTGTTAAAATATAGTGGCCCTCTGGAGTAGGGTTTAATGCCGGGATCCCGGGATCCGGGATTCCCGGGTACAGTGCATGAAATTTCCCGCACACACACGCTCTAACTCACCGTCGCCTGTCTCCATCAGCTCGGCGTTTCCATATTTGGGGGTCTGTCGGTGGGTCACGGTGCCACCGGGCGGCCGGTCCCCCTGGAGGCCCTCAGGGGCCGAGGTGCTGGAGTTGTTGGTGTAACCGGTGACGTCAGGAGGGGCAGCGGAGTGGTTCTCTGATGGTGGTGTGAAGGTGGAGAGGAGAGAGACAGTTAGTTAAACATACCCAGAAATGGACTGCTGAGAGGGAGATCGTTGCTGTCGGGCAGAAACCTCTTATCTCCATATTCAAACTTGTTGTGTTTTTTCCCCCCGTAAATTAACGCACTACTAATCAAACTACAGAGTCAAACATAGGCTACTAAGCATCAAAAGTAGCAGATCTACAAGCTCGAAATGCGGCACGATCTGCTACTTTTGAATTTGAATCCAGAAAAGTATTTTGGACATATGAGGTTTCTACCTGACAGAGACGATATAATAACAATAACAATATTAATAACATTATTACTAGTATCATTATTATCATGCAATAGTATGTTCTCACATAGGCTAATATAATTATTATAATAATAATAATCATCAACATTATTGAAGATTATACATTATATAATACTTCTAGCACTTCTATTGGAATATAATGGGTTCATTATCTAAGATGTGATGTAATATATAAACAGTAAATCATGTATTATATAAAATTACACCTATACATTATGCATATACTGTATACAGTACATAAATACACATACATCCACTATAGCCCATACGTACACAGTGTGTATGTATGAGCTAGAATTCAGACTGTCCCAGAGAGGCAAATCTTTATTTCATATCATTACATATAATTTGATCAGAATATACTATACATTTGTTTTTATGAAATGTATATCTAACTCATATAAAATAAACAAATGTTTTAGAACAGGAGAGCAGCATGGTGTGTTAACCACTTCAACCTAAGTATATCCGTATTCATGAGTTTCAAATGTAGTGCTGGACCTACGTACACCTGCCATGTTGGGGACCAACACAGGTGTTTCAATTTGTCTGATTGGCATAGAACATTAGTTCTATGCCAATCATAAAGGCTTGGGTAAGTGGTTAAAAAACACAGTTTGTTTATGTTCTTAGGATTGTATAGCGCACAGGGAACAACACATGTTGTTCTTAACTAAAGCTACACGCATGCAGTTCACATTTATTACAAATTGTGAGACGCTCTTTTGAAATGAAGTCTGATGTCGCTGGACCATGTTTTATGGCAAAATCTTGGCTTACATTGTTATCATTCAAATATCATTGGTCGGTTTACATCTTTCAACGACATCTCACTGATTTAGTTTGAGCAGGTTACAATTTGTCAAATGAAGAAATATAAAGATACCAATTCACGGAGTGCTGCAGACCAGGAGACAACAGACAGCAGCCCAATTAATGCTTCATTTAGAATGGGAAGTATATGCCTACTGTTTTTAAACAGGGAATGTTGCATGGCTTTCACTTAAGAGTTTGACACAGAAACAACGTTTGTAAACTCCCATGCTGGGTAAGACCATAGACGCTTGAGTGGTTTAACAGAAGTAGCGGAATTCTGCCGGAGTGTCTTAAAAAGAACGTATCCGGGGGAAATATGTCCCGACGGATGTTCCGGCCCGATACTTCTGGCAGAACATCTCTGCCTCAGATCGTGACCAGGTTATTTCTTCTTTGGAGATGAGTAAGGCTGGGAACGAGGCTAGTAAACTCCCCAATGGGCTCCATCTATGCACACATGCCATTTTGAAAAGAACTTGGGCCCCTTCCCTACATCCTTCACAGGTGTGATACTAATGGAGGAATGAAGGCTCTGTTCCATTCTGGTCAAACAGAGTCAGCGTGCTGCTATTGTGCATGTTGGCTCACTGAAACACTCTGCTACACCAGTGGGTCTTAAAGTGTCCTTGAGTGGGTTCCAAATAGCCCCGTATATGGGTCTGTACTCTGTAAC
This sequence comes from Protomyctophum bolini, assembly GCF_963924005.1. Classification (NCBI taxonomy): domain Eukaryota; kingdom Metazoa; phylum Chordata; class Actinopteri; order Myctophiformes; family Myctophidae; genus Protomyctophum; species Protomyctophum bolini. The sequence continues at coordinate 20,695,245 of NC_137873.1, read as the reverse complement.
TCTGAGAGTATACAAATGGAACCAAATGGACCCGGAAGGGTACACTTTCATTGAGGTCCTTGAAATTGAAATTTGAAAACCACTGCACACTAAATGGAACAGAGCCTTAATTAGTATCCTCTGTAATACTAACACCTGTGAAGGAAGTATGGAAGTGGCCCGGAAGTAGGAAGAGTTATTCTGTGTGCATAGAGCCCATTCCACCACCACCAGCAATTACACTCTGTCTCCTGCAGTACTAGCCCACTGACTCCCTTCAGTTCAGAGCTTCGACCAGGCTACAGCGAGCTGACCCCATGATAACATAACCTAACTGGAGTACCAGTTAGACCAGCGGTTCCCAAACAGTGTGCCAAATCCAGGTGTGCCTTGGGATTCTGTGACAACAATCGCGCATAATAATGACTGAACTATTCCCATTTAAGGCATTCCAGGCGAGTGCCCTCCGGACCTTCAGATCCTGTTCCTCCGAGGCAGCGCAGGCACCTCCACTACCTCAAACACTAGCAATACTTTTAATGTATTTATTTATTAATTTATTATTTACTTATTATTTACTTATACTTCCTGTTCTGTTGTTGAGACACACCTGCTTCCCGCATAAACTGTGCTTCGGTCAAGGGCCCTTGGCAGAAGTAGCGTGGAGCACTTCTGACCACCGTAGCACTCAGCCGGAGGACAGAAGCCTCAAGTGGCACCACACACACACACACACACACACACACAGCCATTTCTATTTACAATGAAACACCAGGCAGTGGGCACGAGGCATTACATTTATCTGCTCTAACCCAGAGCATCGTCATCATCATAATGTGTGGGATTTAACTTGACCTGACTTGAGCACACCTATGGGACACATGGCTTTATGTTTCATTTATACTTACTGTAGTGGTGCCGGAAATAGACAATATACAAGCTCAATGTTTCTGGCATGCAACATTGGCAAAGACGCAACTATATGTACTTTAGACAGACTGACTGTAGTGTGATATGACTTCAATGGCAATATCACAATAGTGTATTATAAAGACCTTGCTTGCCCATATACACAATTTATATTTATGGTCACACTTATACAGTGGACAATGAACCTTTGACATCTCTCTTGTGAGACAGTCCCTCTAATCTGGGACCTCTAATCTCACAAGTTAAGATGAAAGAAGACACACCAGCTTCTATTTTTCTATTTTTGAGTGGTGCAACCACTCCAAGGAACAGCAATGTCTGTGCATGTCCGCCTATGTGTTCACCTATGTGTTGGTTAATGAGCACGTATAATGAGTACCAGTAGGGGCGCTGTTGTGCAAGAACAGAGAGAGGGATAGTGCTGCACTGTTGCCTGCTAATGAGAGAGAGAGAGAGAGAGGTGGGGGGGCGGGTGGGGGAGTTGCACCACTCAGTTCACACGGGTGTGATTTTTAATGAAATGTCCAGCCAGCAGAAATTCCAGATACCATGAGAAGAAACTGATGTGGGTGAGTGAAGAATATTGAAACTGACAGTGACAATGTGCAGGTTCGATTAGCCACTTACAGTACTCTGTACTCATGGTCCGCTCCATCTCTCCCCCATACACTAAATCTCTTCACCGATAATAGCCGATCTACAAGCTCACAACATGTTGCAACTTGCAATGTGACGCATTGTGATTTACATACTAGGATATCTGGAGGTCCTTCACATGAAAACGTTTATTCAGTTAGCACCAGCTGTACTGGTTCCACTCAGTGCTGTGTGCAGCGCTGGCGGTTATCATTAGCAGCTCGAACTAGAGCCCATGTGCATGAAGTGAATACGTTAGAGAAAGGCAACATAGAGGACTTCATTCACCTATTATGATCCTTGTTACGAGAGGGACTACTGAATTATACATGTATTTGTGTGATAATCAAAAGCCAAGAAGAAAAGCCCAGACACCAGAGTGTCTACCTCACAACAAAAGGCTGTGCTAATGCCAGCATCACTCACAACGCCTCTCGTCTCTCTGTCAATTTCATCCACTCGTTTTAGATCAGGCGCTCATTTGGTCTCTTTGTGTCTATTTCTCCTTTTCTCACATTAATCACATTCATCTCTCTTATGAATATCGAAATCACTTTGCCTATACCAGATGCCTTGCTCCGTCTCTCCTCTCAGGGAAAAGAGATTGAGACAGAGAGAGACTGAGACAGAGAGAGAGTGAGACAGAGAGAGAGTGAGACAGAGAGAGATTGAGACTGAGAGAGCCAGACAGAGAGATGTATTTCTCAGTGCTACTCTGAAGCAGAACCAGAGGGACTAAACAGAGAGGCTGCTATTCCAGACGTTGGCTGCATATCAATCCTGCAGGGCACACAGCACAGCCCTGCTAATTACTACAGCAAACTGTGTGCTGCGCTCGTGCATGCGTGCGTGGGTGTGTGTGCCTTTCTTTGTATACACCAAGCATGTAATGATGATGTGCGCCTGCAGCAGGTGTGTGTGAGTGTGTGTGTGTGTGTGTGTGTGTGTGTGTGTGTCTCCATGTATATCAGTCCATCTCTCCCTATGCCTGCCTGTGTAATGTGTGTGCAACTTTGACTACCTAACCTGTACTTATAGCGATCTGTCCATCCTTGTCCTTGTCCCTGTCCCTGTCCGTGTGTGCGTGTGTGTGTGTGTGTGTGTGTGTGTGTGTGTGTGTGTGTGTGTGTGTGTGTGTGTGTGTGTGTGTGTGTGTGTGTGCCTGCATGTGCCAGATGACCTCATCAGAATGTATTTATGATGATTTGTGACAGGGAGGTATGATCCCAAAGCCGAGGGTGGATGATAAATGTCTCCTTCACGGCTGAGGAAACCGGGTGGAATATCAATAGGTCTAGCGGAGAGCGCACAGCGATACAGAAACCAATTCAGGGATGGATAAATCCACGTTATGGCTCGAGGAATAGCTCAGAAGAAAAGATAAGAGAACTGCTTTGTCAGGGATGAGACTGACTGGAAACGTATCCATGCCTAAACCAGAGGATCTAGCAGAGAGTAGTTAGTGTACGATCCAGTTCAAGGACACAGACACCTCTGCCAGACGGAAAGAAGAACACACATTACAGAAGGAAACTCTGCTTTGCAAAGCAGAGTTTCCTTCTGTAACCAGGGCCCTATGTCTATAGTCTATATAATGCCCCCTGTACAAAATCTTTTTCAGAGAATGTTCACCCCAGATTACTGTTGGTATGCTAGGGTTCATCGTGTGGTTAAGAAATGGGAATGGGTTGGCTGGAATAAAGACAGATTCTGTTTAATGTCAGAATCCTGGAGACATTCAGACAATGGGTGCTTTCCAGCTCCCGAATCCCATCACTGTTTCACTGGATTCCCCATCAATGATGTCACTGGTGGACGGCCCGGTTTCTGAACTGGACACAGACTGAGTAGGAAAAATGTGTAGTATTTTATTATGAACATTAGTGAGGGCCAATTATATGAAGATATGTTGAAGGTTTTGGTTAAAATCTGCAATGCAGCCCTTTAACACCCACAAAGACAGCAGAGAGTTAACAGCACAATGTGTGATGTGATAAAGGCACAGCCTGGGGATATATCTTAGAAACATACTGCTTTGTCAGTGTCTTCAACTCACTGCAATGCTCTCCTTTAAAGCTAATCAATATCCGCTCTAAGAAGGCTAGAAGAGAGCTGGAATACAGGTGTGATTCAATGGAGCAGCCCAGTCTCGCATCGCCCAGATTCACAGTTTGAATTTTAGTCTCCAAAACAGAGGATGAAATCTGCTTCATCAGGGCCATGTCTGGCTGCGTACCTTTTCTTAAATCTATCTGTAAGCCTTCTTACAGCTGTCTGTCTGTCTTTCTGTCACAGTGATAACTTTTAGTCGTAATCCGATTGGAATCACACTTGGCAGCTGAGTCGGGGGTAGGATCAGGACCTCCGCTAGTGATTGTCTTTTTATTTCAAATGGGTCAAGGTCACAAGGCTTGAGTGGCCTATAGCCTAGACTTATAGAGTGGTGTTGGTGCAGCATCTCTCATTAGCCTAACTGACTACTCATGGCTATAGGTAATCAAGAGAAACACATCCACCTGGCCAGGGGATGCATACTTTGTTAGATAATACTAACAGTCCGACAGGCATTAGTCAGACAAGACCGTCGCTCCTGACATGTGCTGCCGGTTAAAACGAACCCGTGGCTTCCTGTGAAGTTATGTTTAGGGATAGGTTTTGGGTAGGGTGCCAGACTCAGGACTGTATAGGACTGTTAGTACGTCGGACCAAACACATGCACGCCCTGGCCAGATGCTGAACAAAATACTCACGTGTTACAAAGCGTCAAGTTGTGAACTTGGAGATTTGCTATGTTCGCTATTTGTCATATTGAGAACGTATAGGCTTTAAGTGATTAAAGTAAGATCTACAGAATCACTGTGCAAACTGGTGATTTAGAAAGATTTCTGTTGGTAGATATAATTACTACTACTATGCCTTGTCTTACATAGAACTGCTACTATCCAAGTAGTAGGTGGCGAGTTTGGAAGTGCAGGAGGCACATGGACCATTAGACAAAGACAGATAACTGCATTGTGCTGAGTATCTCTTTCCAGTGCTGATGTAGTCTCGTCAGTTATCTTCATTCTCAGCCAACTAAATCACTTAATCCATGACCTCATCTTGTTCATAACTGGAGAGGCACAAAACCAACCCCCTTCCTCGGGCAGCACTCTGAAGAGACACCTGATGAATGGCGGCCACGGCACCTCTTGGCTGCACCCCTTAAGCCTCCGACCCATAATTGCTCAGTGGAGGTTAATTATTCCAGGCCAGGGGATAGCTATACAGAGAGACCGGTGTCGCGCACCAAAAATAGTCGAATCACCTAAGCTGCAGTGAAATCCCAAGGGCCCAGGTCCAGGTCTTAATTGCACTGAGCTTGGGAGAATTTCCAGACTAGTTCTATGTATAATGGTGGACCTATTTCTCATGTGACGCTGATGAATGTTCACGACTAAAACCCTTCATTTTGTCTCTCTCTTTCTCTTGAACGTTGCTCATTGTTCTCTGCCAAGGCGTTTTCTTTCCGCCTCTTTCTGTATTCTCTCAAGGAGGTGAAATGAATGGAGCCACTTCAGTGAATTAGCCTGATGGAGCATGTCCCTTTTCATGTGTCAAGTAGGGAAGTGTTTTAGCGGTCTGGGGCAGAGGTGGACTTCAAGTTGCCTTTTAGAACGGGGGAAGGTGATTTACCCCGAATGGCAGCCGCGCCGCCACCCAAAGTTCCCACTTTACTTTACTTTCAATGATGACCTTTCGTTATGCAACACCAACAGATGTTTGACTCAACTCTGATGTATGTGAGAGGTTCGAGTCAACATGCTTTCTGTGATAACAACGGCATCACCTTTCATTTGTCAGACGGAACTATACACTCCGCATTCCCATTCGGATGTTCTGGCCGAAAAGCATTTCAAAAAGCGATTATTCTCTACGGCTCAGTAAATAAATAAAAACCATGCTGTAACCTTGAGAGGGAATGAGCAGCTCTATGAGGAGCGATCCAGCCTGCCTTGGAAAGCATTGTTGAGAAGTGAGAACACCTCATCAACAATTTGCATTCTTCAAAGCATGAAAGCACCAGCCTGTTCTTTTCATCATGCGCACCAAAACACTCTAACGCTAGTAGCCATGGCTAACCCTGGCCAGTGGTGGACAAAGTCCTCAACTCCACATACTACTGGAGTAAAAATATAGATTGTCGCTGCTGCACAGAATTTTTCCTAAATTAACGCCCTACTTGATCATACAGTAACAGTTTTGGACGTACTGGTTGGTATGAGGTTTCCACCCGACAGACGAGATGCTCCTGGTCAAATATTACAGCAACTACAAGTGAAAGTTGCTCAGTCAAATTTGTCCTTGGGTGACACCCTTAGAGTATTAATACTCTAAAGTGACACCTACGCTATTTTCATCATATTTGAAATGGGGCTTAAGTTGTTCATTCATAATTAACCTTTTCCCCTTCCATGAAATGTAGTCGAGTGAGAACTACTTGTCTGTGGAATGTAGTGGGATGAAAGTATCCCACAATACAAATACTCAAGTACAGATATGCAAAAAACATTTACTTAAGTACAGTTGGCTACTCAAGTAAACATACTAAGTTACTGTCCACCACTGGCAATGGGTTAACGTCATATTTCCTCGGTCCAAGTTTTAACCACGAGATCAGTTGCTGCTATAATTAGCATAGCTCTTACAGTAAGACCAGCAACATAAAGAGCAACAGAGGGAACTGGGTCAGGAGTTCAGTGAAACCAATAGGGGAGAATGTGGCATCCCAGATACGTGCCGCGGGCAGGCAGCACGGGGATAGCACCATACTGACCCTTCCATTCAGCACGCCGCCAGCCGTGGTCCAGCCTGAACTCACCGGACCGGCGCGTCACCCAGTTGTTTCCGTTCTCCCTCCTCCTTACAGAGGGGTGGGATAAAGGCCCTGCATGTATAGCACAGGGAATGAAAGACCTGGACGTTAAACTGCATGTCCACCGGGAAACTCACGCCCTCATGGTCTTAGGTGCACAATGCATACTCCTTTTCACGTCCGAACTTTGCTTTCGGAAATGGAAGGCGATATCACTACAAACTGACGTTATTCCGAGCTTCGGAAAAAGTGGTCTCAGGACTTTTCCTGTGGAACCCGTGCACCTCCAGATGTCCTGACTCGCGGAACTGTAGTTCGGGAAGCCTTTCCGAACCGGAAGATGTTCCCGACATCGGAAGGAGTATGTATTGGACTTGAGTTACGTGTGTACTTTGTAACGACAACCCGTACTGGCAAACATCTTCATTATGCAAAAGGGAGGTGCCCGGTAGACATACAGTAAGGCCCCATAGCATGAACACCAACACTCAGAGCTTAAACCACTATAACCAGAGAAGGAGAGGTCAGTACTTATTTGTAGTCTGTAAGAGATGAGCTGAAAAGTGGATGGGAGATATGTAGAGGTGAAAGAAGGGACAGTGAGGGCTTATGAACACACGTCTCTCTCTCTCTCTCTCACACACACACACACACACACACACACACACACACACACACACACACACACACACACACACACACACACACACACACACACACACACACACACACACACACACACACACACACACACACACACACACACACACACACACACACACACACACACACACACACACACACACCAGGGGCGTGGTTTGCATTGGCCTTGAATTCCAGAGTTCCTAATATCCTGCACTATGGTGTGGAAGAGAGCATAGTATCTGCACACTTAAAGGACAAAACTCAACATTAGGAAGAGATACCTACCCAGCATACACAAGCTAAATTCAGAGACTGTCTTGAAAGATAGCAAATAGCACTTCCTCTCCTTGTACACACACTAATACAGAGAGAATCACAACAACCAACCACAGCATCCTTAACCCATTGACGCCTGGTGCAACGTATACGTTGTTCTACCCTTGATGCCGGCCGTGCTCTCTGTGTCTCATCAGCTATTGCTATACATGTAGCAACATAACTATTTAAAAAAAAAAATCATCAGAATTTGAAGGTTTTCAGAAACCTTAGGTCAGGCCCTAGAAGGCGTTCCCAGATTCGGCCTCAGGCATCAATGGGTTAAGCAGTACTAACCACTGAGTCTCATACAGTTGAACATGTTTTAAGCAGTACTAACCACTGAGTCTCATACAGTTGAACATGTTTTAAGCAGTACTAACCACTGAGTCTCATACAGTTGAACATGTTTTCCCATATTTACAACCCACGTTTGGAACCAATGGTGGTTTTCTGTTCATAAGACAAATAGGAAACATGTTGGAAGACACAGGAGTCGGGAGTGTCAGGAGACGTCTTTAGAGAGAAATGTCAGAGGAATGCCACTCGCTAGTGCAACAAAACAATAAACACGTGTTTTTACCCATCATTTCCCTGTATTAGCAGCAGTCATCAGTCACTAGTCTAGAGCAGTGTGGTGGTGTTTAGTGTTTACCTGCACAAACACATTGCTGACTCGCTGTATTCTGTTTTGGAAGCCCAAAAATATCTACAGTACCAAACCAAACAGGCAAAACACCAAAATACAGCGAGAGGGCCATGTGTTTCTGCCGATAAACACCACCACACTACTCAAGTGGCTGAGAACTACTGGTATAGAGATAAATGATGCTGGGAAAACTCTGCTGAGTGTGTTTGTTGCTAAAGGCAACTTGGGTTATGTCAAATACTGTACTTTACTGTGTTTTATATTGTATGTATGCTGTGACCACGGCACGAGAGTGGGGAGCGCTCCCTCTGTGTGTATCACAGCCAATGGCAGCGACTGGAGGCGAGGTTTTGAGGACAACTGGTTTGAGAATCTCTGTTTTTGCGTACAGAAAAACAAAGTAGTACACAATTCAAGGGGGAGAGATCACAGCAAACATCTTTCAGCCTTCTTCCTTCACAGTGGGAGGAAAGCTGCATCTGAAAGTTTGATGGTGTACATTTTCACACGTGAGTGCCGAGACCGCACTTTCACATTGTGTCTTTAACAGTCGGGTTTGTTTTAAGCTACCAGTGTGAGATTGGCTCTTAAAGGATTGTTAAACAATCACAAACAACAAACCCCATCTCGTGGCCAACAGACAGTCCCCCCATGCATGCTGCTCACCTGTCTTGTGGTGGTGGTGATGGTGATGATGGGGGATTCGGTGCTGATGCTGCTGCTGGTGATGATGATGGTGGTGATGGTGGAGGTGGTGGTGAGCCAGGACGTCCGCCAGCCTCCGCCCGGCCCCGCTGGCCACCGCGCCACTGCTGCCGCCGCTCCTGATGGAGGAGGACGAGGAGGAGGAGGAGGAGGCGGTGGAGGAGGTGGTGGTGGTGGTGGCGGTGGACGAGGTTCCTCCTCCGCCGCGGATGGCACGGTTGATCCAGCGCTCCACGTGCACGCTGCCGTCCAGGCTGGAGGCCAGGCCGTCTCGCTCCTCCTCCCCGCCGCAGCCCTCCTCCTCTTCCTCGTCTCCTCCTCCTCCTCCGTCCTCGCCTCCTCTGCCCTCCCCGTCGTCACCCCCAGGGTCCTCGCCTTCCGAGCACGAGGAGGTGTCTGCGAAAGGAAGACGGCCGTTTGTCAATTAGGTGATAAGCTACTCAACGGCACCGCAGTGGTTGGAAAACTGCATGGCGTCACTCAACGCTCACCCCGACACATATCTCTGTTTATACTAACCAACATCACCTAAAAGGTGAGTAGGTTATCATCTAAAACTGGGGTATGCGTGGACCTTTAATTCACTTCAATTTACCCTTTTAGCCTGTGTTCATTTAGAGATTTTAATTTTGATTTGTATTTATTTTATTACATTTTTAAACCAGATATGGGTCCATTTGTGTCACACACATGGATTCACAGACATGCGTTCAGCCTGGCTTCTGCTCTTGCCAAGCAAGAGCAGCTGAGAGGGAGACAGTGTAGGAGAGACATTATAGGAGAGACAGACAGCAGGAAAATCTGAGAGGGAGACAGTGTAGGAGAGACATTATAGGAGACAGACAGCAGGAATAGCTGAGAGGGAGACAGTGTGGGAGAGACATTATAGGAGAGAGAGACAGCAGGACAATCTGAGAGGGAGACAGTGTAGGAGAGACATTATAGGAGAGAGAGACAGCAGGACAATCTGAGAGGGAGACAGTGTGGGAGAGATAGAGAGTAGGAAAAGCTGAGAGGGAGACAGTGTGGGAGAGACATAAAGGAAAATATAAAGCCCCTGGCTGGGATTAAAAAGAACATGGAACTGGCTGACCGAAATAATTAGTTTTCCCATTACAAGCAGGAATTGTGTGAAGAGAGAAGGTGAAATTAAACGTTTAAACGACACCATTTTGTATCTTTGTAGTTGAAGCCAGCTCAACTTAGGACTGTAGCTTTCAAATGTCACACAAACGTACGTTGCGTGTCATTTTGTATCTTCATGCCGCTGCGCGTCCAATGAAAATGTATGGTAGACTGTAGCTTTGTATCTACCAGTGTGAACACAGCATGAAGGGCCTTTCAAACGTGAAGCGATTTAACGCGCCTATAGTTCATTTCCAATGAGTTTTTGCGTGGAGCAATAAGGGTATTTAGTATTACGGAGTGCACGTGCTCGTTTCGTGCACACACCCACGACTCACCAGACCTGGATTCATTTTTTTTACGCTTGCTTTGTTGCGCCCCTCTTTAGAAGACCTGTAGCAGACCTGTCGTTGATAAAGGCAACAACGTGTGCGTTCCTCGCTTCTCGTTTGAAAGGCCCTTAAGGGTAAAAGGGTCCATTTGGAACTGTCTCGTACAGTAGTATACGTAAAAGGAACCCTGAGCCTGACCCTTGGAGGGACCCCACTTTATTACACAAATTACCTCCTGTGATACTGTAAATAC